>NW_026067924.1:27475148-27558567 GCF_014885135.2 Alexandromys fortis | reverse complement strand
GATTTTTCGAGACAGGGTTTCTCTGTGGTTTTGGAGCCTATCCTGGAACTAGCTCTTGTAGACCAGGCTGGTCTCAAACTCACAGAGATCCGCCTGCCTCTGCCTCCCAAGTGCTGGGATTAAAGGCGTGCACCACCACCGCCCGGCTTCAAACACCCTGTTTCTAAATGCTGTCACAAACTGAACATGACATGTTAGATCTCCTAAATACGTATTCTGGGACTAAGTTACTTTTTACTGGTATTCTTAGTTTTCAACTTGACTTTATCTAG
Source organism: Alexandromys fortis (assembly GCF_014885135.2). Taxonomy (NCBI): domain Eukaryota; kingdom Metazoa; phylum Chordata; class Mammalia; order Rodentia; family Cricetidae; genus Alexandromys; species Alexandromys fortis. The sequence continues at coordinate 27,558,295 of NW_026067924.1, read as the reverse complement.
AATTAACTAAATCCCAAGTAACTAGGTACACCTGTAAAGGGGTTTTCTTTTTTTAATTTTTTTTAACTTTTTTATAGACCTGTTTGTGATCTTCCTTTTTAAGATACAATATTTTTATTGATTTTTATTGAGCTCTACATTTTTCTCTCCTCCCCTCCCTGTCTCTCCCCTCCCCTTCAACCCTCCCACAAGGTTCCCATGCTCCCAGTTTACTCAGGACATCTTGTCTTTTTCTACTTCCCATGTAGATTAGATCTTCATATGTCTCTCTTAGGGTCCTCTTATTGTCTTAAGTTCTCTGGGATTCTGATTTGTAGGCTGTTTTTTCTTCTTGCTTTATGTTTAAAAAGCACTTATGAGTATGATAATTGTCTTTCTGGATCTGGGTTACCTCAGTCAAAATGATGTTTTCTAGCTCCATCCATTTGCCTGCAAAATTCAAGATGTCATTATTTTTTTCTGCTGTGTAGTACTCCATTGTGTAAATGTACTATGTTTTTCTTATTCATTCTTTGGTTGAAGGGCATTCAGGTTGTTTCCAAGTTCTGGCTATGACAAACAACGCTGCTATGAACATAATTGATCACATGTCCTTATGGCACGATTGGGCATCCTTTGAATATATACCCAAAAGTGGTATTACTGGGTCTTGAGGTTGGTTGTTTCCTAATTTTCTGAGAAATCGCCACACTGACATCCAAAGGGGTTGTACCAGCTTGCATTCCCACCAGCAATGCAGCAATACAATCCCTTTACCCCACAACCTTCCTAGCATATGTTGTCATCAGTGTTTTTGATCTTGGCCATTTTTACAAGTGTGAGATGAACTCTCAAAGTTGATTTGACTTGCATTTCTCTGATGACTAAGGATGTTGAACATTTCCTTAAGTGTCTTTCAGCTATTTTAGATTCCTCTGTTGAGAGTTCTCTGTTTAGGTCTGTACTCCATTTTTTTATTGGATTATGTGTTCTTTTGATGACTAATTTCTTGAGTTCTTTTTATATTTTGGAGATCAGACTTCTGTCTGATGTGGGATTAGTGAAGATCTTTTTCCATTCTACATGTAGGCTGCTATTTTGTCTTGTTGGCTGAGTCCTTTGCTTTACAGAAGCTTTTCAGTTTCAGGAGGTTCTGTTTATTAATTGTTTCTCTCAGTATCTGTACTGCTGGGGTTATATTTAGGAAGCAGTCTCCTGTGCCAATGCATTTAGTGTACGTCCCACTTTCTCTTCTATAAGGTTCAGTGTGGCTGGCTTTATGTTGAGGTCTTTGATCCATTTGGACTTGAGCTTTGTGCATGATGATAGATATGGGTCTATTTTCATTCTTCTACATGTTGATAATCAGTTATGCCAGCACCATTTGTTAAATATGCTTTCTTTTTCCCATTTGATATTTTTTGCTTCTTTGTCATAAATCAGGTGTTCAAAGGTGTATGTATTAATATCTGGGTCTTTGATTCAGTTCCATTGGTCCTCCTGTCTGCTTTCATGTCAATACCAGGCTGTTTTCAGTTCTGTAGCTCTGTAGTAGAGTTTGAAGTCAGGTATTGTGATGCCTCCAGAAGTTCTTTTTATTGTACAGGATTGTTTTCTTAATTAAATAACTTGAAAATGGGATGCCCCACCTTTAAAGTGAATGTTTGAGGTGGGAAGATCTACCTTTAATCTGTGCCACACCTTATGTTAGCAGCCTATACAAGAGACTTGGAAGGAGGAAGTTCTTGCAGCTTTGCCTGCTGACCTTGCTCTCACTGGAAAGCATTCCCTCACCAGCATTAGAGCATACTTCTTCAGGTTCCAGCATCAGCCGAAGGCCAGCTGTGGCATCCAGCCTCATGAACTAAATACTGGGTTTGTGGGCTTTCTATTGGTTGACATCCATTGTTAAACTAGCTGGACTGCAACCTGTGAGCCACTCTAATCAATCATTTTTATCAGTTTTGTTCTTCTAGGTCTAGAGAAACATGACTCATTATTCAGTACTTCATCCCTAGCCACCAGAATATTATATTTCTGTCACTTTGGATACATTTCCTAGACAGTAAAGCTAGATTATGTTATCAGAATCCTTTCCAGAAACAATACCTCTACCTCTGGAAATTCATAAGTACTGTTTTTATCACTTTAAAATTGCTCATAGATAAACTATAATATCTTCAGGGATGTGAAATCTTTGTAGAACTGAATTAATAGCAGATCCTTTTAATGTCCAGAACATTTTCCTTTATTCTTCTGTCATATCCATGGCTACCCAATGGTGTGATGCATAGGTTGTGAATCTTATCTTGTTCTGTCTTGTTTCCTCATCTCCCTGACTTCTCTGAAGTTCTCCCAGTTCTAGTTAACAGTGGTGGGAATTGACAACATTCCGAAAAGAGAGTAAAGTTGTGGTTCCTTGTGATAGCTTTTGTTCTCCAACAAACAGAGTTAGTCTCATGATTTTTTTCCCTTTGATGTAAAAAGAAATTTAAAACATGAATAGCTAAGCAACATTTTTATTTTATGGATAAGAGAAGTGAGATCAAGAGACTGGAAGTAACTCTTCAGAAAACTAGATGCAAAAATGAAGTGAATTGTGTTTGTCACATAAACACAAGGATATAAGTTCAGATCCCCAAAACCCACAAAAAAGCTGATGTGGATATCTATGTACATGCTGAGCAGGTGAGAGCAAGCTCCTTGCAGATCACTGACCAGCCAGTATAGTAAGTCAATGAGCTTCAGGTTCAGTGAAAGACCTTTACAAACACATAACACACAGACACACACAGACACACACATACCTACCCCCCATACACACACTCACATGAGCATGCACACACACGGTGGAGAGCGATAAAGAAAACACTCTACATTAACATTTGCTCTCCACACCCACACACAGGCAACTACACAAAAGAAGACTCTGTTGTGTTTGTGTGCCAATGTGGTGGACTAAATCCATGCGAAACCTGAGAAAGCTTAGAAAGGAATTTTAGACACAAAAGAACAGAGTCAAGCATTGTTTGGTAGCGGCATTTTCTTGGGTGGGCTCAGTTTGCCAGAAGCAAGCATAGCCATGGCTCCTTTAAGATAGGTTTTCCTGATTAAGCAGTAACAGAAAAAAAAGCTGTTGTTTTGAAATACTGGCTTTCTGGGCCATGCTGCCAATATGAACTCTGACTCTTTCTGGAGGTCCAGCTATGGAGCATTTGAATCGCGTTGTGAGCAATGAGCTATGGCTTGCTTTGTGTCAACATGAACTGGCTATGGGCCTAGAGATGAGGCAGTGTACATGGAGCCAGGGAGCAGCTCCACATGCTAGACTGGGCAGGACAAGCAGGCAGTGCCATATTTGCCCTAGAAATGGCACTGTTTAAGTTTTTAAGAAGTTCTTAGCATTTTAAGAAGCACTCCTGACCAGTAAAGAATTACATATAAAGATTAGGACAGATTCAGTCATAAAAGGCCTCTAAATGTGTCACAGTTTTGGATAAATGTATGTAGGCTTGGGAGAGAGAATAAAAAGAGTATAGAGAGTTGTAAAAAGAAGTAAATGGTTTTTAAAAAAATAAAACAAAGTCTTTAAAGAAACAGAGTATAGACAGATTAAAAGGAATAAAAAAGTAATAAGAGATGTAAAGACTGTAAAATATACAGAGAGTTTGGATTATGTATATTATTGTGTTTTCTTTGAGTTTTTTGAATGTGAAGGAGCTAAGTATAGAGAGACATTTTATTGTATGGGCTGCTAAGCTAAGCCAACATATATGTTTTAAAGGTTTCTTGACTTCAAAATTTGGATCTAAAGATATGTTGCTTTGGAAAAGAGGTTCTTCTTTCATTTCCACAGAGGATGAGAACCTGTGTATTCATTCCAGGCTAATGTGGTTTGATGGACCAAGACCCCTGTGAAAGGTTGTTTTGAACACCCCCCAAAAATTACTTTGCCCAATAAACAGCAAAAAGAAGTTTGGAGAAGAAGTATACCAATATTCCCAAATATGGTTTATAAATGTTTCTTTACATTCTATAGAGATTTGCATTGGTTGTAGATGTTGGTTTACTAATACAAATTTAGGGTCAATTTTGTTATACTGTGTATATGCATTTCTAATCTTGATTATAGTATTCTGTTTGTTCAACTCATTTAAAAACGTAACCTATAANTATATATCTGCTCCTAAGGCATTGTATTTGTGCAGCTCATTTCAAAATGAAATGTATAATTGGGAAATATACGTTAATAGATATTCATCTATAATAGTCAAGCTTGTAGTCACATTAGTTATGTTTGCTAGATGTACATAGATGCATTTCAGATGAATAAGCATTCTTCAAACCTTTCAAAGACTACAGAATATGTCATTTAAAATGTTTAAGAACTTAGGACTTTTTATGACAGTGAGACATATGCTTCTGGCAGCACCAATTACTTCAAGAGGAAGATGGGCATTGAAGAGGCTCCCTATGGATTTCGTTAGCCATTTAGGCAAGAAACTGCTCTTGCCTGGACTGCTTAATATACTGGACATGCAGACCCACAAAGGAATGGCTGAATAAACTTGCCTAAAAGTGATACGATCCTTCAGGGTGCCTGTTTCATGAGAGAGTCTGCCAGACATTCTGGAGAAAAAAGGTGACTGAAAATTGCCAATATAGGTGGAACTGTCTTTGAAATTTCATGCCTCATGAAAAAGTCTGCCAGATGCTATAGGTCTTTGGGCTGAAGATGGATGCCCCAACAGTCCAGAAGAACTTTGGGTGAATGTCCAGGCAGTGAGAAGTCTCTGTCAATTCTAAAGTTTTGGAAGTTTCTTACAATGTACTTCCTATTTACTTAGATAATATTATATTTTTCTAGAGTCTTTGATGGAATTGAAGAATTTATAGTTATAGTTTTCTTTAGTTATGATAAAAGATAAGGTATATATAAATATTGTAACTGTAATTCTTGCTTGATATCTGTTTTGTTATATGTAATTTTACTATGTTAAAGTTAAAAACTTTTATTTAACAGAAAGGGGAGGTGATGTGGGATTTTCCTCTGTATGCTGTGATTACCATTGATTAATAAAGAAATTGTCTTGGGCCTTTGCAGGGAATAAAGGTAGGTAGGGAAAACTAAAGTTAATGCTGTGAGGAAGAAGGTGGAATTAGAGAGAAACCATGGAGCCACTCCTGGAGACAGATGGTGGAAACTTTGCTGATAGACCACGACCTCATGGTGATGCACAGATTAATGGAGATGGGTTAAATTAAGATGTAAGACTTAGCAATTAAGAAGTTAGAGCTAATAGGCCAAGTAGTGACTTAATTAATACAGTTTCTATGTGATTATTTCAGGGCCGGGCAGCTGGGAACCAACAAGCAGGCTCCTTACAACAGTGTGTGACTGAACACATATATTCAGGAGACTACCAGTAAAGCACAGACTCATGAAAGGATATTTTTCAAGAAAACACAAAACTCAGGAAAGGATAATCTCTGGGCAATAGAATTAATTGTCACTTAAGAGATTTGTATGATGACTTCTCCATGCTGATTTTCAAACAACTGTCTTGAAAGCAATATGTTACCAACAGCTGTCACATAGAGTCATAATAAAAGGGACTTTGTGGGGAGAGTTTTATACTTCTCTTTCCAAGAAGATTCTGAAGAATATCAACCACGTTCACATTGCCTTACCAGTAATATGTGGAGTAGATATATGTGCTTGTGATTGTGCTTATGCCTGTGTATATATTCAAGTATGAACAATTTATGTATACCTTCCCTGTGCTTTCTCTACCCAGGTAGCATCAGTCATACAATTTTTTGACATATAGATTAAAGGAAATCTTATAGATTGCTGAACTAAATTAATATACACAAATATCTTCCTTTTCAGATATCATTCATTATAATATGATTATTGAGTTACAAAATAATTATTAATCACTGTTCACTTAAGTAATACAAGCAATAAAGATCAGAGTTAAATCTTTAAAATCTTTAACTCAGGTAATAAATAAAAAAGAAAATAAATATGCTATAAAATGTATATATCACACTCGCACACACACATACACACACACCATACAAAAGACAAGTAAAGATAAATCCAATGCTGTTATACTCAATTCAGCTAATAGTTTTCAATTGAAAGAAAGCATGTCATCCATTCAGAAGAAACTGGCATCTAAAGTCACCCACCATGTGTCTATCAGATTTAAATAAATATTTTTGTTTAATGTGCATTTAAATTTAAAATGAATCCCACCCCACCCTCACATTACCTTGTGTCTCTGGTGCTTGCATACAGTATATTTTCATCTTTGATACATAAACAATAAGCTTAATGATTATGTTTCCTAGATTAAGTTTGTTCTCATTTTATGCAGGCAATATAAGGCTAAAATAAAAATGAAGCCCTCAGTAAACATATGTAGGTAAATGTACATGTCCTGTTTTAGATATAGTTAGCAAGAAAATGAGGAGTAGATTAAAGAGACAAATCCAGATGCAGAGTGGTCAAACAGGACATTTGAACTCAGTGTGTTGTGATTGACTCTTGGTGTGCCACCCTGAAGAAGAGAGGTAAAGTCATTGAGCCCATCCTAAAATACAGACTGTGTACCCACCAGATAACAAAGGGAGGTTCACTCTCAGAAGAATACATGAACTCCATTACATACACATTAACTGAAATGGCTCTCTCCATCTGTTCAAACTTTACTTATGAAACTGTTTTACATAAACACTCACAGGTAGGTTTTCTGTGGTTTGACTTTTTCTGTAGTGACATTTTATGTCTAATAAACCCAGGATTGTCAAACCCCATCCCCAGAAATGAAAATATGAAGGTTCTTCATGCCCCTGAACAAGTAGAGAGAGTTGGTTTCTTTAGGTTCTTGCCTGGGTCCTTTTATGGAAGCATGGGACCCCCGCCAGCTGAGAACTAGGACAAAGATACCTGCGGGTGGGCTGAAGAGAAAATTATATGAGCCTGAGACCCAAAGCTCAGTTCAGTGAAACATGCAGGCTTCAGTCCACCAATATTTACATTAGACTGAGTTTATACATGGCAGTCTGTACATCTGGCTGCTACAGGCTGTTGGCTTCTAAAGCTATAGTAGCAATGTGTAAAAATTGTCATACACCTATCTCTTAATATTTACACAGGATTAGTGTCAGAACTTTGTTAGATATTCAGGTTCTCTGCATAAAGTGAAACAGAATTTTCACAGAACCTCTGCGAACCCTCCAGTCTACTTTGAAGCTCGTGTAGATTCCCTATAATAACAAATACACTGTAAGTGCTATGTATGTAGTTGTTATAATGAACTATTTGGGGGATGAAAATGAAGTTTTCTGCATAAATTCAGCAGGAATGTAAATTATACAAACATTTTAAGTGTATAGTTAGTAGGATCCACGAATGAGAGAGCCTTGCGTATGAAGGACAAACACGTCAAATGCTCGCATGACTGAAATGCCAACAATCTTGCAGCAGAACTTGATTTATGCTGCAAAATTAACTCTGAGTGTGTATGTGTGTACACACATGAATATATATGCGTGTGTGTGTGTGAGAGAGAGAGAGAGAGAAAGAGAGAGAGATGATTGGACTCCATATTCTATTTAGAGGTGGAACAACATCAGGTTATTTATTATATGTGTTTTTTATATTAAAATGGCATGGGTAAATTTGAAAGTAAGTTGATACATTAGTTTTAATGTCTGTGTTTTGACACTGTCCATTTTGGATTAAATTATATCACCATGAATGTTTCTTTTATCTGATCTTAAAATATTCAGTATGATTTCACCTCCTGCAATAATTTAGTTTATTTTTCTCTCTTTGTTACCACCTGTATTCAAAGTGATATTACGTCTACAGAGTCTTGATAATGATGAATTAATCGCTCTGTTGAATCATTGAGTTTATTCATTCTGTTGAGATCTCTTCAAACTGAGAAAGGCAAAACCCATGTGCTTGAAATTTGGGCTCTTTAATTAATCTCTTCCCTCATTCAAATGAGGACTGACTTAAAAAATAAAGTTGCTCAGTGCATTATTCCCTCTTAGGTAACACATTGTGTTAAAATTTTGAAATTATTTTTATCAAAGAAATGGGGAAGACTGAGTGGATCGTGTTCACTGTATATTTAAAATGACAGATGAGAGTAATATTTCTTTTACATAAACTGGGTTTTGATCCTACTGCACGTACTGGCTTTGTGGGAGCCTAGGCTGTTTGGTTGTTCACCTTACTAGACCTGGAAGGAGGTGGGAGGTCCTTGGACTCCCCACAGGGCAGGGAACCCTGACTGCTCTTTGGACTGATGAGAGAGGAGGTGTTGATTGGGGGATGGGGAGGGAAATGGGAGGCGGTGGCAGGGAGGAGACAGAAATCTTTAATAAATAAATAATAAAAAATAACAAATAAATAAAATGACAGATGACTTAATTTTTATGACCTCTAACTAGAAGCATCCAAGATATCACACATTGACAGAAAATCACATGGTATTTCCAAAAACTCAGAAACTGATCCTTTGATAACTTCATTAGCTCTTTTTCTCATTATCAAAAAGAAAGGACTTCAGTGAGAAAGAATTATATTGGCTCACAGTTCAGTGAAAACACACATCAGTAAGCAAGGAAGCAGAAGAAGTAAAATGCCAATACTTGGCTTGATTTTTTTTTCTTCCTACCTTCATTCAGTCCCAGAACCCAAACCATGAGACAGTTCTACCCACATGGCGCGGCCATCCTTAATCTCATCACTTAGTCTCTTTTGACCCTCCTTCAAGGACATACTAAAATCCATGCTCCAGTCATTCCCTAGGCATTTCTTTAAGCAACCATACTGACTGTCAAATCAATCATCACTCCATTTCACTACATATGCTAATTAAAGACAAAGCCCAACACAAACAACACAGTAATTGTTTGTCAAAAAGATTATGTATCAAATGCATGTAAAAACAGTTGGTTCTGTGGAATTTTTTATCTATTTAAACAGGTTGGTATGAATGTTGCATTAAACGAAAGGAAGGCAAGAAGATGAGAGTCCCAAATTGGGAAGCAACTGAAGGCTACATTTGTCTCTGATACCCTGAATGTACTGAGGACACATGAAAAAATAGGCTAATAAAAATGTTTTGGTTTTTCTTTTAAATTTGGTTTTGTTTGGGGAGGGGGTTGCAAGGGCAGAGGGTGGATGTGAGGGGATAGGGAGATGAGTGGGATCAGAATGCATGATGTAAAATCCATTAAGAATCAATAAAAGTTTAAAAAATCAGCTTTCCAAGGACCAAAGTATATGATTATGAAAAGAGAAATATAACTTTACAATGTGATCAAAATGGATTTCAATGTATTGTTTGCTATGAGACAGATTGAAAACAAATGTTTAGCATCTCCACAAATGCACAGAACACAATCCCCATGCTTCACAAACCTTATATTTCTCTAAACGTGAGCCTTGAATGCAAGTTAAAATACAAAAGCTGAGCATTGTTCTGGGAGTGCAGAGACTGGAATGTTATTGATGGAAGCTGGTGACTTGCATATTAAGCAGGTCTGAGATTACATATACCTGAAGTTGATTGAGTCAGACCAGCACCAACACACCTGCTCCAACAGATGCTTGAAGAAGCCACACTCTACATCCTCCTAATACTTCTTCTCTGTCTCCTTTCTTCCATGGAGTGTTGCACCCTTTTACAATGGGTAAAAGAGGGACCCAGAATCAGCTCCACATTAGTTCATGGACTCCATTGTGAACTCACACAAAGGCATGCAATAAAAGGAACAAGAGGGCTCTTGGTGTGGCACTGAGTGTGTGCACTGTCCTTCCAGTGTTCTCCAACTGCAGTGATCCACATGCAAAGGGATGGAGTAGCAGTCTTATCATCCAGGAGATGAAAACAGAAGTTCTAGATTGTTCTTCCCAGCCATAAAGTAACAACAAAGATTCAGACCTGGAGTCAAGGAACTGGAAGAGATTACGGTTTTACTTAAATTATAGTTCTTTTTACCTCAGCATCAAGATTTGTGTCTAAAGTGAGCATGCTTGCTATTATTGCATATGCAAAGATTTATTAATGTTAATGTAAGCCTGGGTTTTCATTGTTTTTATTGGTTTCTGGTTTTATCCTTTATTCTCCCTCTTTTCCTCCTTTCCTTCCATCCATCCACCCATCCTTCCTTGCTTTGTTAACACTGTCCTATTTATGAATTTGAGATCTCTGCTTCATATTTTTCTAGTTGTCATTAAAATGAAATGTGGTATTTTAAAGAGCATTAATTTTTAAATTTTATTTTATAATTGAAAAATTTCCAGGTACCACCATATTGCAGCTTCAAAGCCTATTTAGTCTGCATTTGCATTGAGTGAGGCTAGTATCTTTCCTAAATCGGAATCTAGAAGTGGCCATGGGGGCATCAGAGTGTTTCTTGGCGGACCTAGCTCTGTGGGCTCAGCTGCAGGGCACGCTGCAGAAGATAGGATATATGTGCCCCTAGTCAGAATTGTGTCACTCAGGATACTTAATTGTCTCCCTGGATGTCCAGAGCTACTCCTTATCCAGGTCAATCTACCACTACCACATGACTCAAAGGGCAGCTGTTAATGTCACCCTCATCACATACACACAGGCCTGTGAATTCTGCCCCAGAATTGCTCTAAGAAATGGGCCAAACTGTCTATAAATGGAGGCAACGCAAAACTTTCTGGAAAAAAAAAACTTGACAAAAAGTGGAAACAAAATATATTCAAAACAAATCCTAGGTAGAGAGAGAAGAAAATCAAATGTTGATAAAATTGATATCCGAACTGAAAGTGGTGGCACATATTTATAATCTCAGAAAGTGAGGTAACAAGGCAAGAGGATTCCTACAAATTCCAGGTCAACCAGACTAGAGAGTAAGACCTTCTGTCAAACAAAAATTAAAAAAAAAAATCTGGTGTCTTAGTGCTTCGTTTTCTACTTTATAAAAATGGGTGGGACTAAGAAGATGGTTCAGTCTCTAGCATTTTTGCCATGCAATTGTGAAAACCTGTGTTTAGCACCCATGTGAAACTCTGGGTATGATGATCTGTGCTTTTATTCCCAGTGCTGCGAAGGGGGAGACATGCAGATTCCCAGAGTGCATTGGTCAGTTAGTCTAGCCTACTGGGCAAGCTCCACAGCAAGTGCAAGACCTGTGCCAACACAAGTTAGGTAGGAAGACACCACCTTTGATCTACACAGACATGTGCACACACATGCACACAAGCATGCACACACACACGCACAGAGAGAGAGAGAGCGAGAGAGAGAGAGAGAGAGAGAGAGAGAGAGAGAGAGAGAGAGAGAGAGAGAGAGAGAGAGAGAGAATCAGATACATTTATGCTAAAATGGTTAAACTTGCCTTAGAGAAACACAATATAAAGGAGCCTGGATTCTAAAATGTTGAGGTTTTTTTTTTTAATCATTAATATGAAGATTCATTGCATTAGTCTATACAATCAGCAAGGTACCATTTGGTTCTTAGACAACCCAAACATCTAATATTTGTCTAACACATTGTTCTGAGCTTAGGCTATCTGATTTAATCCTCCTGGTGATACTATAAAGTAGTGATGTGAGTTGTTTTCATTTTGCAGAGAAAGTGCTGAAATACGCAGAGATGAAGAAGACATGTGCTTGAGGCCACATGTTCAGGAAATGGCACTTCAGGCATCATGACTGTCTTCAGTCTCATGGGTGATACTATGATTTATCAAAAGTTCTGCCACCACTCTCCTGGTTAAGTACTGCTCTCCCACAGTGGACCAAAAGGGCTAGAGTCCCCCAGTTTTATCTATGTGGGGGAGGGGAGGTTGGAGGTATACGGGGAGTGTCTGCATGAGCGTATGTACACATATACCTCATGTGTGCAGGAGCCTATGGAGACCAGAAGAGGGTGTTGAATACCCTGGAACCAGAGTTGCAGATGATTGTGAGCCTCCAAATGTAGGAACTGGAAAGCAAACCCAGATCATCTTCAAGAAGATCAAGACTATTAAACATTGAGTAACCTCTCCAATCCCAGTCCCATATTTTGAACCGGGAATGTATCTTATCAAATTCTTTTATTATTTCATGTGACCCCAAGCTTTTCAAAGAACTAGTAGAAACAAGTGACACACTAAGACAAAGCACAGAAAAGAGGCCTCCCAGCATGCTGCTACTGTCTCACGACCTTCGTCAGGTCCTCACATTCCAATTTACAGGAAGAAGCTTAGTGCTGTGCACGCTCATCATCTTGGAGGCAACATATCCTAAGAAGATCATTGCAAGGATTTCGTATACTTAACATGTGAGGATGACCATTAACTGGCCGAAGATATATTATGCTGTTTCAAAGTCAAAGAGGCTTTCAACTGGTAGTCACACTGCATCATTCTACACAAAAGACCTGATAACAGCTTTTGGAATTAAAAAAAAAAAATAGCATGTCAAGATCTTAGCATAAACATAATTATAATCATAGAAATCATAACATAAAGCAAATGATTCTTGGTGCAACATATATGTGTACATAGTTTTAATCCTAAATTATGTTGTCTACTCTAAGATCTAGAGATTCCTCTCAGCCATGTAACAGTTGTCTCTGACGTGTAGTAGGCTTTGAAGTGTAATTGCGTGTATGTATTGAGTAATTTACTCTTCAAACACCCTGTTTCTTTCTTTTTTTTTTTTTTTTTTTTTNAGAGAGAGAGAGAGAGAGAGAGAGAGAGAGAGAGAGAGAGAGAGAGAGAGAGAGAGAAAGAGAGAGAGAGAGAGATTATGAGTAAAATAAAATTAACAAGTTCAAGCTCAAAAGAATATTGTCTCTTTATAAATTGTTAATTTTAATCCTGTGAATTAACCATATAGTTTATTGTTATCCAAGATGTGTGTGAACTTCTTAGGGTTATTTCCAAGACTGTTTTATTTTTGGACATTTTCTCCATAGTAGCTCCTTGATATTCATAAGAGATATACCCTCAGAGATTTAAGGATCCTAAATCTGCCAAAAGTTTTATGGCATACCATTTCTTCCACAGAATAAAATAAAATTTCCAAATGGACTTCTGTGTAAGGTATATTTATTTAAGAGAAGAGCTTGAGATATTATGATTTATATAAACTTAAGTTTTGCTGGAGACTTTTCAGCCAAGGAAGAGTAACATATTGCATTTCCTATACTTAATTCAACCTTAAATTTTGGTAGAGCAACATGAGAATCTTGCTAAACAGTAGTGTTCAATGGGATAGCCTTTAGGAAATGCTTAGGTCATCCGATAGTAGTTCCAGAAGTTTCTGTTTCATAATGGAATTTGGTATTAAGTAAATGGTGTTAAATTTTCAGTTTATCTGCAGTGTTTGTTTTCTTTTTATAAATTATAATATCTTTTAGTCTTTTTAATTCTTTCATCATGACTGTCCCTAACTATATTAGATAAATGATTATCTGGCTAATGGTTATTTCCTAAAGATTCAGAATCTAAATTTGCCTTCCTAACTAGAGAAGCCATTGTGCTGGCCTGGGTCTAAAGCAGGAGTATCTAAGAAGACATCATACAGTACACTGAATGATGAGGCAGGATCCAGGTTGTCCCCTAGTAGAGGTGCCCAGAGCTTGTATTCAGTAGTTGGGGGAAGAACAGCATGACTGGAAGGGTAACCTTGATATACAGTCACCCGGCTCCCAATCTTTCTGGGAATCTTCAGAAATTTCTCACTTCTGCAACTGGACCAGTCTTCTTCCTATGGCCAGGCATCTTCTATCATCATTTGATGAACATTAAGGAATTTAGTTTAAACCTGAGAAAAAATAGTAACTAACATACTGTATTATTCTCAAGATTTTTAAAGCAGAATAAAACAAAGCAAGGCGTGGCGAAAGCTGCTGGGAAGTAAATTTTAAGCTACCGACTCAATCACCGTAAGGGTTGGTTTTTTTAAATTACTTTATTTTTTATTCAATTTCATACCAACCACAGTTTCCTCTCTGTCCCCTCCTTCCTCTCTCCCAACATCTCCCCAACTCACCCCCATCCACTCCCCATAAAAGGTAAGGCCTCTCATGGGGAGGCAACAAAGCCTTCATCCAGTAACGGATGCAGAGATCATGATGGGAAACCCACGATGGTAGGTTTTATCTGCTAGACTTACCTAGGGCATGTCTCTGAGGGGCTGCTGTGATTGTATTAGTTGAGGAGGGAAGGCTGACCCCCTCACTCCATTCCTTATGATGGTGATTCTGAACTGCAGAAGAATGGATAAAGGAGGTTGAGTACTAACATGCAAGCATTATTTTATTACTGGTTGTGTATATATTGTAGCCAGTGGCTTCAAGTTTCCTGCTGCCCTGGCTTCCCCACAGTGATTCACTATAACCTGTAAGTGTGGGCCAAATAAACCCTTTCTCCCACATGTTGCTTTTGTCGGGGAATTTTAGACAAGCACTAGAAAGTGAAACTATGACAGAATCCCACTAGCTTCTTTCACTTTGTTTAGAAGACAATTCTATTTCCACAGTGCAATGCTTCCATATCTGTTTCTCTAGACGCTTGGGGTCAATTTTCCTTCATACTGTTTTAAAAATCACATTGAGTTTGAAATAACCTTGGTAGGGTTTTTTTTTTTTCAGTCATCCAAAATCTGCTACTCACATAGTAGAGAAGAAGTACCAAAATACATTTAGTGACTCATTTGTAATCTTACTCTAAGGATAGGGGTGTAGGTCAGCTGGTAGAGTGCTTGCATGCCACACACAAAGCTCTGGATTTGATCCCCAGCAGAGTACATATCCAAAGCCCTTCAACTTATTGTTTCCCATCCCACTCTTTCTTCAAGGAAGTTATTAAAGCTAATGTATCAATAATTAGCTTTCAAGTATACTAAGAGGATCATTTATATTTCTCCTGATTCCTCTGTCTTCTCTCTTCAATCTGCTACCTGTTTATTAAACTGATTATCACTTTAAACCAATGTCCTAAGAGTACATAGTCTGGACTAAGCTTCTTGAGAGAATTAGGAAAGATGGAGGGCACACACACACACACACACACACACACACACACACACACACACGTTAGTTTTACTAGTCATCACAAGTTTTTCTGAAATAGGCCAGCCCACTGTGATTTTGTGCAGTCCATCCCTACCCTGTCAAGTTTCCCAAGTAGGTGTGCCCTCCTCCTTGGTGCTCAGTGTATTTAATCTGATAACCCAAGGAGGACGCTATCTCTGTTTTCTAGCTGGATTTCTTTCCCTATTGAAATTTGATGGCCCCCACTTGAAATCATATGATAGGCAATTTCACAAGGATTTAATAGACTGACAAAAACATGTTGTTACCACTAAGGAATTTCATTGTCAGTATGTAATTCAGTTTTTGTAGAAAGTTATTGAGGTTAATGTTATTTTAGTAACTGAGAAAGCTATTTGGGAGGATGGCAGGGCCCTACTGATGCTATTAGGTGGCATTGAGGCCACTGCCAGCTCCTCCTGAGAGAGTCAGCATACCAGCTACATGCCTATTTCCTCACACAGAAGAGAAACAAAGAAAACGTGAAGGTATGA
Organism: Alexandromys fortis; assembly: GCF_014885135.2. Taxonomy (NCBI): domain Eukaryota; kingdom Metazoa; phylum Chordata; class Mammalia; order Rodentia; family Cricetidae; genus Alexandromys; species Alexandromys fortis. The sequence continues at coordinate 27,542,726 of NW_026067924.1, read as the reverse complement.
GTCTTGTTATGTTTTGGGGATTTATTTCTCACTTTTCTACACAAGAGCTCACCAGATTATACACTGTTTGCCTGTGAGGTTTTTTTTCCAGATGTATTAAATTAAACTTGCATTTCTGCTTGGCCAGGCTGTACGGACAAGTTTTGAACATCAGTCATATGCCAAGATATAAGCACAGTGTAACTCACAAATAAGAGCTTAGTCTTTGTCACTTGATCCTTTGAAGCATAAACGTAAGGTCTGTGTTAAATGTAGTTTATAATACTACAGCCCTTTACATTTGCTTAGTTTAATGTAGGCATTCATAATTGTGTATTTCTTTTTACATTATTGTTTGACTGCTGTATGTGTGTACATATGTGTGTATGTATACGTGTATGTGTGTATTTGTGTGTAGACAAGAAGTGACTCAACATCAGGTGTCTTTGTCATTGTCCTTAATTGTTGAGAAAAGATCTCTTACTAAGGATGGAATTCACCAGATCAGCTAGGTTTTTCGTCTGGCCAGCAAGCTTCTAGAATATACCATTGTCTGCCCCAGTAGGATTAGGATGCTAGTTGGATGCCACTGTTCTGGCCTTGCCAAGGGAGTGCTGGGAGTCTAAATTCAGGTCCTCATGCTTCAGCAGAAAGAATTTTACCAACGGAGACACCATTACAGCCATGGCTTCCTATTATTAATATCATATTTATTTGCATATTTACTTGCTGTATAGGGATTATGCCGCAACCTGTGTATGGAGGTCAGGGAAAACTTGCAGGATTAAGTTCTTTTCTTAAAACATATAGATTCCAAGGATCCAACTTTGATTATTAGGTTTTATGGCAAGTTCAATTACTTACTAAACCATCTTTCAAGCCCCAAGTTTTTTATATTTAATGCATTTTTAGCATATCAATTACAGACAGTTTGAAAAATCTTCAAGAACCAAAAGTAAGCTTTAATCTAAAGATAAACAGCTAAACACTCAGACAATTTATCTAAGTTTTAACTCCTCATTGAGACAGTGAGTGAAGGTACAGTGCAGAATTGCATCAAATTCTAAGGAGCATTGCAAATTCCACTACAATCTGGTGTAACCTAGAAATGTCAGCTCCCCTTTCTTCCTAGTTCTTAAAAAATGCAAAGCTGCTCTTGTAGACATACAACGACATGGAGAGAAGGGAAGTACTTCTATCATTCGTTCTCATGAAAAAAGGTAAACAAGTCATCACTTTTAAGAGTACTATAGCTCTCCATTTGTTAGAACTATAATTCCAGAGAAAACTAAAAGAGTAGCTGAGACTGATCAGCTGGTAAATTAGTTACAAATATTCCCAACATCATGTTATCCTTTTTTTCTTTTTTAATTATAATGTAACACCTTCATGAAATATCCTCTATCGGGATGTATTACATACCAAAGAGCAAGTTAACGAAACACATCAATCATTAGTTTTGGGTGTCCTGGTTAACTGTGAGGATGTTCCCAAGTTCAATAGTGGTCATGACCAGGAAAAGAAGCTGTCTTCAGGGTACTCTGTTCAGAGTTGAAGTCTCAGATTTGGTCTCTAAGCTTCGTACAGGAGGTGTTTCAGACTGAATTTCTCAGGAGATATGTTTTCTTTTTAAACTACAAATCTCTTCACAAGAACAGTAAACTGGTACCTCAGATTCATCCCACAGATGCAATGTTTGGTTTTCTAAACAGAGTTCAAGGCATACCATGACAAAGCCACCTTCTCCACATTAGGCTGAGTGGGTAGAGAACTAATGTAAGGGAAGATATTGAAGTCTCAGTGTGGTCCTTCTAATCAGTAAGGAAGGAGTGTTCTAAAGGCAGGAGTGGGATGGGAAAGCAAGAGCAGGTTCACAGGACCTTGGGGTCTGCAATAATACAAGGATGCACAAAAGAAGGCCAGAGTCCTCCTTCCATGGGATGTCTGATGAGCTGAGTCCTTGTACTCTTCACTCATTTGTGGGTAAAGGAAACAGGGTAGAACGAAGCCAGGGCAGCTTCTATGCACACATGTTCTAAATGTAGACACCAGGTTTGCCTGATCAACTTCAACCCCATCGAAATTCATAGTGTTTTCTGCTGACCCATCATATTCCCTTTAAATAGTAACTTTTGAGGAGAAACTATGGTAATTATCAAAGACACACAATGCCTGTGGCGTCTAATTCCATGCAACAGGATATGAAGAAAGATTTCTCATTTTCAGAATTCATTATTACTATTCAGAGATCACAAGGGAAATTGCATAAATATATTAAAAATCAAATTTACTCTTCTGGTGTGACGATAAAGGAAAGTAAGTATCCCTGGCAAGTGACAAGTTAATAATCAGTAAACAGCCTTCACATTGAGAATGTGGACTGCCCTAGGAAAGCCATCAAGTCTTGCTCTAGTTTCTGATCAACGCTAAGCCTTGAGTTTAGGTTTTAGACGTTTAGGACACTCTGTCCTCTACCAAATGCTTCGGAGGGAAGGTTATTAGCACAGTGAGGGGACTGTTCTCTCAGGAGAGCTGCACGTAAAATGACCAGGGAAGAAAATAGCAGCAACTTCTCAAATTAGCATAATTAGTAATTATCTCTTAATCGCCCCACTCGGCTTTAGAGACTTGGCACTTGAATTTCTGCTTAAAGTTCACTGAGGAAAAACAAATTTCACGCTGAAACATCTCAATAACACAGCTGAGCTGCTAGGTAGTTCCTCTGCAGAGGTAAGGGGACAAAGAGGGACATATGGAATTGAAGTGCGCTGTAAGAGGCAGGTAGGCAAGCTTCTCTATTGTGACAGGAGAGCCCAGAATTCAAGTGTGTAACTTCATTTAAGTGATCCCTATTCGCTTTCTCTTTGACTCTGAAGATATGTTCAAAAGTTTGCTCCCTTGGAACTCTGTTACCTCCTACTCTGAGAAACATTCTATTTAATGAAATAATGCCGCTTCCTTAGGCCCAAAATCAGCCCAAAATAAAGAGACTATACAAAAGAAAATAGAAGGATATACAGCCATTATGTGTGTCATAATCACATGCTACCAAACTTTTACTTTTTGCCTATTGGAATGCAAAGCCTAATAAAAATAAAAAATTAATGTCCATGATGAGAAAGGAAATAGACTCTGCCATGATGACATGCAACATGGGAGACAGCTATAGTTTAGAAAAACTACACATCACCTTGATTGGTTCTAACTAGCAATGAATGATTTGCAACCTACTAAAGCAATCATCTGTTATTAATTAGTTATAATTGGGATAAATTACAATGATTTGTGCAGAGCCTAAACCAATCACTTTACAAGATAGATCAATAAACAACTGGACAGTAAATGTGGAAAGGGGCAGACATAGGTCTTCCCTTAGCAAGTTCAACAAGGAAGCTTATGCAATGCAGGAGCAAGGCACCTTGTTAAAATTAATTATCACAGAGTTGGGACTCTTTACTTCAGACCATCTAGTGTACCAAGATGAAGGATGAGGATGCTTGTCAGAATTGAAGACTGAAGTCCCCTATTCCTTTCTTCTAAAACTTCCTTCCGAGCCACTCTCCAAGTCCCTGACTTCATGCACATACTCTTTCCACCCTTGTTTTCCCTTTCTGTTCACTTGCAGGCCACACCCCCATCCGCTTGTAAGTCAGTCACAGCTGTCAGTGGTCACAAATATGGCCCCAGGCTAATGAGTTTGTTGTGTGTGGGCTTTAGAAATAATAAGTAGGAAAGAAAGAATTTGGTATGTGATGATCACTTCTTGTCTGACAGTTGTCTCTCTGGTAATCACGTCACTGATCTTCGTAATGACCCAAGAAGGAAAGGTTACCATTTCTCCTCTGTAGTAGAAGAAAACCATGCCCTAACATAGCAAGAAGGTAGCTTGGTTCTGAATATTTCCCATGATTCTAGGTCACCCATCAAATCTCAGGCTGATTTTTCTGTTTTGCTTAATGTTTAGATGTATCAATCACAGATGTTTATTAATTTGTCTCTAGAGCTTCTGGTGTGCTACAAATTCACATTAGCAGCCTGGAGCTTGCTTTAAAGTGGCTTGTAGTGTTTGCTTAGATGGAATACTCAATGTTGTAACTAAATTAAAAAACAGTCATCAAAGCTCTCAAGAGTGTGTAGCAGCATGTATGAAGGCTTTTTAAAAAATATTTTTTATGTATTTATTTATTCAGTGTGTGTATATGGGTATATATACACACACGTCTGCATGTATGTGCATCATATATATGCAGTGCCCAAAGAACCAGAAGAGGCTGTTGAATTCTCCCAGGAGCTGGAGTTAAAGAAAATTGTGAGCATCCTTGGGTGCTGGGAACTGAAGCTGGATCTTCTGTAAGAACAACAAGCAGTGTTTAAAGTTGAGCTATGTCTCCACTACTCCGTTAAAAACAAAAACAAAACAAAAAAATACTGTATTTCAGATCCTAGGAGACCCAGCAGTGGAAGAAAGCATTATTTACAAGTTCCCCATGACTATCCTGAGGAAATGAATGTGGGTCCTTGCTGGCAGCTAGCACAGGGCATCCCTGCAGGAGTCTCAGCAGCACCAGTGTGCATGAACTCATCCTTTGCATTCAATAGGAAAATCAGCACAGGTTTAGTCACAGCTGACTGTTACGACGCAAAGCATGAATGAACACAGCACAGCATTGCTCCATCTTCGAGAGGCAGACGGCTTTTGCAACCCAATGCTTGGTTTGAGCACCTGCCCTGAAAATGCGAGTGAGTAAAGTGTTTCTACAGCAATCATTTTCACTTTCTTCTCTAACACAGTGAATTTTCCTGACTTTCTCTACGCTGTCACTTTGTACATGCACTAGATGAAGTCAGGTTAAATCACAATCTTTGCTATGGAGGAGTGGCAACTGCAAGGGACAGGAAGCAACCCACGTGTTCAGAGTCATAGAGAACATCACCAAGTGCATTGGAGCTCCAAACTCATACACCTATCATTCTACCCTGGTGCAGACAAGACTGGATGTCACTTTTCTAAGAGACACCTATGTCTTGGGCATCTCTGTGTGAAGTAAGGACATTTTACACAGTACTTTTCATGATGAGAAATAATTGTAGTCACAACTCTTCATAGATCCCCTTCAGTCCACCCATGGACTGGGGGCTGCCTCCTTTGTCCACAAAAGCCAGTCTGGTTTGCTCCACAGATAGAGAACAAACCAGGGATAAACTCAAATTCCGTGGTGCCTGAAGGAAGCAGCTTTCATCCTGAACTTGACTTGCACAGCGTTCAGAGCTAAATGTCTACTTAACATGCATCCAAAAGAGAAGTCAAGGTATTTTTCTAGGAAATTCTAAGAAAGCCAAATCCAGCCCCTGTTATAGTGCTCTATCTATGGCCAGTGCCCTCCAGCTTGCCTAGTCTAAAATCAGACATGGAACCCAGCACTGGCTACTTTCTGATACATGTTCAGCCACTGCAGCTATTTCCAGGCACTGTTTTAACAAATAAAAACAAAAATTTTTAAAATCAGGAAGACTTGACAGTTGAAAAAAAACAGAAAATTACTAAAATGCATACAATGATACTTTGAAAATAATAGGACTGTGAGGAAATGGCTGCAGGATTGAACAGTTTGCAGGTCAGACAAAATGGACCACCACTGTGCAACGTTAAAGTACACAGAACAAAGAAAATTCTAGAAAAGCATATCAATGAGAACTAGGAGAATCAGAGTGCTTACCTCTGTCCTTTTCTTCCTCAGTTTCCCCCATCTAGCTCGGGGGAGGTAGAAAGCAAGCAGAAGCCGTGAAAGCCGTGCTGTGTGGAAAGGGCAAGAGCAGAGACTGAGGTCAGGAGTATGGAATTAGGAAACCATGTAAGAGCCTGAAATATCTGCAAAAAGAATCCTATGTGAAAGACAGTAAAACCTTAGAAAATAATTTTTATTATTATATAAATAATTTTGATATCAAATGTAAAAAAACTGTGTTTTACTGAATACAGTTCACACTTTATTGTGGACTATGGTTTTGTTTTGTTTTGGTTTGGTTTTTTGGGGTTTTTTTTTTTTGAGACAGGGTTTCTCTGTTGCTTTGGAACCTGTCCTATAACTAGCTCTTGTAGCCCAGGCTGGCCTCAAACTCACAGAGATCCACCTGCCTCCGCCTCCTGAGTGCTGGGATTAAAGGCGTGCGCCACCACTATGTATTGACGGAGAAGAGCGTGACTGCTACAGTATTTGCCTCAATGGGATTTTATTGACTATCTTTTCCTCTTGACTCTTTAGTAGAGATGATATTTTCAAATTAAAATGTAAGACCTCATGTCCCCATCCTTAGCTAAGGAGCTATGTATGGTTGATGGGTTATGGGACAGGAAGAACCCATTTCCTTTGAAAGTGTGGTCACTTATAGGTCTACCATGTTCCAATGGATGGTTTCACATTTGTAAATGTATGTGAAGCAAAGCTTGACTTGATGGGTGATAGATAGATAATAGATGGATAGAAAGATGGTAGATAGATAGATAGATAGATAGATAGATAGATAGATAGATAGATAGATAGATATAGAGAGATAGATTAGTTTGGGGGGATTAAGGCTGGGGATATATCTAGGATGAGTTAGAGCAAAAAGTGACAAGGTGAATATGATCAAAATACAATGTATATAGGTATGAAATTTTTAATTAATAAAATATTATATATTTTAAGCAGTAAGAACTCTGGCAATGAGTGTTTGATTTGACCTTATACACAGGAAGAAGATAACAACAGAGGAACAAGATTTAAATTGCCTAAGTTACTTCATAAAGCTATACAATTGTGTTATATATTATATATATATACATTTATATGTAATATGTTATATAAAATTAAATATATTTTGTCTCCATCATCATCTTTAAAATAAGTATGCTTGATGGAATCAACAGAAAATGGAGATCCTCTATCGGACATCATTTGAATCTGTTGTCTTGAAAGGGAGAGGTGGCTGCACTATTAACATGATAATTACACATATAAGAACTGATAGATTGTCTTCCCTGTGTTCATAATGGGAAAAATTACTCAGGAAATATGGGCGAGGGAGGTAGGATTCTGGACTCTCCTCCTCTTTGGCTTCACCCATAGCTCTCCATCAGTTCTTGTTTCCACTACACATACATGGAATCTCAGCTTCTGGACAGGAAGAAACATGAGTTCTGTGATGTTAGCAGGCACACGAGTCGATGTCTTTTAGGGGAGGATAGGTACTGTGGGCGCTTCAGAGCAGACCTGGAAAATACCAGCTTCTTAGCAGTTAGAGTAAGACACAAGCAGAGGGCTAGCCCCATACACACCCATCTTATAGCCAATCAAAGCAGGTCCGTGTTTTACGCCAATCATACCGCTGCCACTCACTTTAACTTTACAAATAAAAGCTAATGGTTGGTTAGACATTTATGTGGACTAGTACCTCAGAGAAGAAAAATGATAAGATAAAATGACAAATAATGCAAACTTTAATATAGGGCATGAAACTTTCGGAATTCACTTACAACATCTTCTGAAACCTTTGGATCTCAGAATATCTAAAAAAAAAAAAAAAAGAAAAACTTAAGACAAAAAAAAAAGTCATACAAAAATTGAATACTAGATATACTAACTTTCAAGCATTTTGGATGGCAGCATGTAACTTTATTCTCATGCTCCCTTAGAGCCGGGCATTGGAGCTAGTAATACACAGGATTAAAAATTGCTTGGAAATCAAGTGTTGGCTTTTACACACTTCTCATGGCCCGCTGTAACATTGGCATGGCTCTTCAGTTAAGTATTAGTGATGGAATGTTTGAGCCCTACAAACTTAATGAGCAATATACTATTACCCTGGCAAGCGATGGGGATCTTCATTTCACTGGAAGGCAGAATGACAAAGCCTGGCTCCATTTTTTATTTTGTTTGTTTTCTTTGCTTTTGTGATTACAGGTGGATCTGAAGGACTAAAACCCCTTTCATGGGATGCTGAGGGAATTTCTGCTGTGGATGGTTCATGTTCACAAGAATGGTCTCTGGGCCCCTCTGTTTCCTTTAGACAAAAGACACCAGACCCAGATTCCCCAACAATTTGTAGGCACATGCCTTTGGCATGATGAAAACAAATGCTGACTGTTCATAAAAGAGGGAGAGAGAAAGAAGTTACAGATAAATTTAAGACAGAGTATGTTCTTAACTCCTTAACTCATCACCGATTATTTTTATTTTAATAAGTTTTTATTTACCTTTTACTATATATCAACCTAACCTCCTCCCCTCACTCCATGCTGTAATCTTTGGACTGCCAAAAGTCTCTTGTGGAATGAGTTTAAAGTTATGCAAATGTAAAATATAAATGAAATTACCTGAAATAATATTTTACTCAAATATTCATAAGGATGGGTATTTTATTATATCATAAAAACACTCATATGGATATTACAGAGTAGATTAGAGATAGTATAGCTTTTTGAGGATATAACTACATCCAAGACCTTTAAAGCTGTTCCAGACTAATTTAGTCTATACCGTGGAGAAAGAGGGGTCATCAGGCATTTGAAGCAACTCAATAGTGACAAGGGATAATGGGGACCACAAAAGGAGTTGCACAGTCATCTTGTGGAGGAATTCAGAATACTGAAAAGGAGTGCAAACCAATCTGGGAAGACTGGAGTTCTGTAAGCTACTACTGCCTTGAAAACTACCTGTTGTGGGTCCCAAACTAGGCTAAAGTACTTGTGTGTGTTAAATGAGGTATTAGAGTCTGGGTAATTTGCCTAAATGAACTGACCACTCAAGGTGGATACTTTCCTTATTTGGTATTAAAAAGGAAATGATTTTAAAAAAGAAGAAAAAGACAAGGTGTAATGACAGAGCTCTGAGAGGAGCCAAGTGCCAGCAAACTATTGTGAACTAAGGCAGAAAACAATGGGTGTGTCCACGAGGATGGCCAGAGCCTGTAAGAAATTAGCAAACAGGGCAAGAAGATCCGCATATGAGGAGGGGAGTAAGGAGGTTTCTTCAAGTGCACTATCTAGGAGAGCTTGATTATTTAGAAAGAACATGCACAGCTGATTGAACTGAAGGAATTGGCATGCCACAGTTTGGTTCCACGCAGAGAACTTGCTAAGCAACTGCCCATTCTCATCTTTTCCTGACTTAGTAACTCTATTTCCCCCTTTGTGGTCTCATCTAAGCTAAACCCTCAGTTAGGATGGTATTGAATCCAAAGATTCCGTATGAATATGATTGAAAGTAACTCACGGACAGTTAGGGAACTTGAAGCATGAAAGGGTCAATTGAAGAAGTCCATCATGACTTTTTAATACCATCTTGATATCACTCACTTCAGGACACAGCGGGCACTTAGCTCTGGATCTCTTTCTATGAAGGATCCTGGAGCTCACGACACAGCATGAGATGTTCAGAGCATGGACCATAGCTGTAATCGCTCTCTTCAGTCTTGTCCGTGCTGAGGGTGGACATGTAAAGCCATCTGAGGGGAGGAGTGAGCATATGGTCTGAAGCTTTCCCTCCATGTTTGGAGAGTTTGTGCCTAAAACTGTTCTTACTTCCTTGGTGTGCCTTAGGTTTGTGTTTTGTTTTGTTTTGGGGAGGTTGAGGAGGTTGTAAGTAGCTTTTCTTCCATATTCTTTACCCTCTCATAAATATGTCTTATAAATATGTCCAGTCATGGGGTAATTTTAAACAGTGTTCTCTTGTATCTGTTTTACACATTTTTTCGGTGTACATGAACGACTGGCTATTTCGTGGAATCCCGGGAATAAATGAAAGAAAATAAGATCAGATCAACAAAATGCTGACTTTAAGATATTTTCATGTCCCCCTGTGCTTATCTTCTTTTACAACCCAATAGAGAACCTACATAGTGACAATGTTGTCATGTGCTCATGGGTTGGAGGGATTGCTCTCTCTGTCTCTCTCTCTCTGTCTCTGTCTCTGTCTCTCTCTCTCTCTCTCTTTCTCTCTTTCTCTCTCTCTCTGTGTGTGTGTGTGTGTGTGAAAGAGAAACGTTTGGAGACCATGGAAAATTCAGAACAGGAAACAGAACATGTTCTGATAGCTGGAGCTTCTGAGAGGAAGTAAACTGCCCTTCCCTGAAGTAGCCTCCTGTCAATCTTAACATAAGCTTCAGGGCCGTTTGAAATATGTCAGACAGAACTGGTCCCCGAGTCGGGAGGACAGGGTATGATACAGGTGTCCCACTTAGGGCAGAGCATTTTACAGTGTCTTTTCTCTGAGCCTTGACCAGTTGTGGGTCTGTGGGTTAGCTACCATCTGTGGTAGAGAGCAGCTTCTCTGATACTTGATGAGAGATGCGTTAATCCACAGGCGTGATGAAAAGCCATTAGGAATTCAAGGAGGCTGTGTTTTCTAGGCACAGCAAATATGATCACACAGCAGTTGTGACAGCATGAACAGGACCCGAACTAGCTCAAGTCAGACGGAGTCCCAGCATGGAGAGAAGCGGTGGGCACAAAACTCCATCCCTAGCTGAGGAGCTATTGGCAACTGATAGCAGCTACAAGAGTCAGTTTTCTTTAAGGGTGCACCTGCTCCTCCCAAAGGTTGACCATACTCCAGTGGGTGGCCATACGACCCAACTGGATTCAAACAAATTAAATAAACAAAAATAAACAAAACAAAACAAACAGGGTTCGATTAATTTTTTTTTAATGAGGACACAAATTTGGATACATTGGAAAATGTGTGGTTCAGGGAAGAGTTGGGGGAGGTGGCAAATAGAATGGAAATACATTGTTTGAAACTCTCATTTTGAATAGAAATGGAGGAGCAGTGGATTTGAAAGAGAGGCGAAGTGCAGGGAGGGACATGGGGGAGGAGAGAGTGGGAGACTACAGTCAAGATGCATTGTATGAGAGAAGAATGAATTATATATACATATAAATACACCTACACTATGAATAAAGATATAACTACAAAAAAAATAAAAATGAGCTGAACACTCTTACAGCAATGCTGAGATGCAATCCTCTGGTTAGCTCACCTGGAAAATAGTTTCAGCAGATGTTTCTCCCACAGGTAAATGTCTAAAATATCCTTGGAGCACAAAGCAATAGGACATGGGTTTTAATCACAGCATAGGTAATTTGAGTTGAAATAAGACTATTTAGAGAATGAATATCCTCAATGTCAAAAAAGCAAGAGTTCTTATTGTTCCATTGCTTTTAAAAGAATATAATATGTAGGCACATATATATAGTCTGGTACAACATCACTTCTACCATCTACACACAGCACACATGGGCATGCACATTTGCATACACAACACGTACATTCATACTGTGTATTTGTATACACATACTTCTATTAACTCATATACACACAGGTGCATATATGAGCATGTATATGCACATAGAAACACTCATGAACAAACATGAACATACACAATCTTTCACATTTTTGTCCAAGTGAATAATACACACACACAACTACACACACAACACACATATTACTACCTACACACATCCTAGCTCTAAACTTCCTTTCAAATTGCCTCACTTATCTAACCATCTATATATATTTTGAGATTGTTCAATAAACACTTGATTAAATAAGGGATTGAATCAATGATGATTATTGCCCTTAATGTGAGTAACTTAATAGGAAAAGGGATGGGAAGCATCATGGCTGAGCTGCTGGTATGTGCTCAGCTCCTCACTCATGTTGGCTGTTGCTGATGAGTAAGCTGAGGCTCATGAGAGACCATCAGTAGTGCTCCTATGCTTCACAGTGGGCAAAAGTGAGGCTTAGAGGCTAAACTAGGTCTGATAAGTCCCCTGGGTGCCATTCTTTCCAGTAAACAGCACTCCAATGCTCACTATGCAGGGAAGTGTTGCCTCCGTTTCAGGAGGGCTATGAGAAGCCCCCTGTATTTCCAGAGCAGGTCTATTGCCCGTTCACCCAGTGCTGCTGCAACTCTTTCAGCTGCAAAATGTTCAGGATCAGGCATTAGCTGATATTTACATTCCATTGTCTTGCAAATCCTCAGTACCTCTTATAGCCCCAGAGCCATGGTGAGCTACATGCCTTCTGATTACAAGTGTATATCACGTTAACCCTTCACTTGAACACGAATCACTGTGATGCACTACATAACTGGGAACATCTTGCTTTGCACCTACCTAGCAGGGTACACCTAGCTCTGGCAGAATGCCCCATCTCAGCCATCAAAAGCTGATACTCTCCACATGGGTCTGTCTCAGGACCTTCTCATTGCTTGAAAACATCATATTAAAAATGTGAAACTGAATGAAATTTATGCCCTGGCAATGCTGAAGCATGCATGGGTAGCCCATGTAAGGTGGTTCTGTTGAACTTGTCCATATTGGGTTTCATGAGGATGACTAACCAGGTCTCTTCCCAAAGAGGGCACCTGATCTCATTACAGATGGTTGTGAGTCACCATGTGGTTGCTGGGAACTGAACTCAGGACCTTTGGAAGAGCAGGCAGTGCTCTTAGTTGCTGAGCCATCTCTCCAGCCCTGTTTTGCTCTCATTGTCCAAGGGTACTTTACTTTTGGTTTCATCATTTTACAGTATATTTAATAGGACTAATCAGTTTTAGGGTCTGTTGAGATCCTATATATTGACAAAATGCACAATAAGCTAGGTTTACTAAACTGCAAAGAAAACCAGAAACCGAAGTCCTTCCTAAATATTACCAGGGTATCCATCACACTGAGCTCTATGTTCAGATAAATTTAGTGACCAAAAGATGTGGCTAGCTATTAGAGTTGATATAGAGTTTCATAATGCGTATTCAATTAAAGAACAAGTAAGAGTAAGAATTCAATATTTATGGTATAGAATAAACATATGCATTATTTATACTGCAATGACCATTTGAAAAGATTAATGCACAGCCCACCTGAGAGTTTTCAGAAGAATGAACTATCTACATAGCACACTACCCTAATTAATAAATAAAATGATTTGCTATTCATAAGAATGGATTTCAGAAGCTTTGAGTTTCACACCAAGGACTGAAGCTTAATCAATATTCCCTGATCAACGATATTTGTAATAAAATATTATAAAAATACTCTTTGGGAATAAATGTAAATCAAAAGCAAAATTGTTTTACTGCTAATCAAGTAAATGCGGGAAGTCTGTACTCAATACGCTCCATCATGTTATGTAGATTAAAATGCAAAACATTTCACTGAGAAATTCTTAGACATCCAGAAGCCATTTGGCTCCAGCATCTTTGATCTATGCAATGTCTGCTATGCCCTAAGCAACTGGTGTTCTGTAATTTGCCTTCTAGAAAAACCTGTAGAAGGGACCCACTGACTTTTTTTTTTTGACAGCCTGCTTGTAGGCAAGCCTTGATGAATATCAGGCAAGCCCACCTGAATATCAGTTCCTAAAAATGATTTGGAAAGGAAAGAGATACTCTAAAGTCCCCCCCACCAAAAAAAAACCTTTAAGGGGGATTCTAGAACATGTTTAAAGGGGATTCTAGAACATGTGTTATTTTCCTTTCATTTCTATCATATAACTAGTATGTAAACATGAAGTGACATTTTGAGTTTAATCCTTCATCATTTTTACCTCTGCATTGATGGTCTTAAGTTAGTGTCTTAAGATTGTCATATTTCCATGCTTAATATGACATTAGTCGCCATGAGCAATCATCAAAGACCCCAACTGAATTTCAGTATCTTACTAATAGAATATTATCACCTGTGAATCTGTATTTAGGGTATTTATGGTTGGTTTTGTTTTTTGAAATAATACCTGATATTGGGTTCTTTTCAAATTGAGTAATTATAAATGATATCCCCTAAAAAAATTAGTAGTTTGTCTAGCTTTAATCAAAGGGTTAAAAATTACTTAGATTTAGGTTATTGATTTGAGTTACTATGTGGGAATTATAACAAAAAGGAGATAAGGGAAATCAAAGTGTGATGGGTGGGGTGTAGAGACTTGTTCTGCTGTCCTGAGCACTCTTGCTCACTTTTCACCATCCAGCAGTTGCCTTGCAGGGTTTGTTCTCAAGACCAGGCATTGAGAGCGCCAAAGCACACTTAATCTCCCTAGACTCAGATTGTTCAGCTGGAAAATGAGAAGCAGGGCAAGGCTTTCCTCTAAGACCCTTTTAAGTTAGGAAACTCAGGTTTGCATATTCCCTAGTGTGCCCATAACTTCACCAATAGACAAACCTATGTGTTGCATAATTAGAGATAAAAGACTTAGCAAATACCTGAGAGTTTAACACACCGGAACCAATGAGCTCAGTAACTTACAGTTGATGACATAAAACTTCAACTGAATAGAGGGAGGGGCTTCCAAATACTGGAGGTTTGGGGATCCCTCTTGGAGGGATGGAATAAATGAGAAAAGAAAAAAACAGAGAGAAAAAATATTCAACCAGGCCAAGATTATTCTAGGAACTAGAATCTAAGTGAATATAATTTGTTAGTATCATTAACATGCTAATTATTATTTGTGGTTTCAAACTAGAATCTTGGATCAATATATTTCATACTTGATATTTCTTGACCTTAGAAAGTATTTTAGACATAGCTTCCAAGTCCACTTTATCATTATCCCACTTATTCAGTTTATAGTGTGTGTGTGTGTGTGTTTACACATGAATTCAGTTGCTTTGCAAGGCCACAAATTTCAGAACCACTAGAGTTGGTAAAGAGGTTTAAGCTACTAGATGTGAGTGACTGGGAACAAAATTTGGGTTCTCTAGAAAAGCATCAAGTTTTCTAAAGCATTGAACCATATCTATAACCTTCTATTTTTTATTTTGATTGATTCAAGAAAAAAATATTTATAGATCTCCATCTACCAAGGAGAGTATTATTAAGTCAATTATAGCCATCTGAAATATCTGATATGTAGAATTTCACCACGACTTGTCTCCCTTACATTTTTATCCCAGTGTTAAATAAGGCATACCTCCTTCCTTTGTAATCTGCCAGCATTTTTTTTTAAGTCAAGACCCCAGGACTTGAGTCCATAACTATCTCTGTTAACATGGAACTGGAAACTACCAGTAGCGCTGTCTACTTGTCCCAATGATCCGAAGTCAGAAGACAGCTCCAACGGCGCTTATCTCAGCCAGACCCATCTTTATCCATTTCTTGGGGGATGAAGGCATGTCCAACGTTTTGGCCATGCAAAAGAATGCAATCATCTACAAAGCTTTTGCTCAACAGCTATATGATTCAGTGACAAAACAAAACAAAAAATCATAATATTTTCAGGAAGTTTATGATTGTATTCTGAGCTGTATCCATAGTTATCCTCAGCTGCTGTAGGCTGCCATTAAGTTAAAACAATTATTATAGTTTTAATAAATCAGATTCTTCTCTATTAATCCAAAGGTTGATATTTCTGATGGAAAATGCTTCAGGTATATATAGGAATGGTATAGCTGGTCATTAGGTAGTTTTACTTTCAGATTTTTGAGGAACTTCCATACTGATTTCTGAAGTGCTCGGTTAAAAGGATGATGACAATGGCTTCACTATATGGTGTACTTGGACAGAAATGTCTATGAAACTCAACCCAGCACTAGATATGGTGAATATATACCAATAAAAATCACATTAAAGAATAATGGCAAAAAGAAGCACATGTCATTTTTCCCTCTTTCTCTCCCTGCTATTTTCTCACTTTCAGATAATTTTTTACAAATCTAAAAAAAAAAAAACACCTCTCTTTGCATTGTAGAATTTTAGCAGATGCCAGTCCACCATTGAGAGTCGCACAGTTCTAACCAAATGCAACTTTTTATTCTTAAACTCTTTCCTGTGACCCCACACTTACACACTGTTTGATCCAAAGTGGGTCTTTTATTCTTTCCCACCAAAGCTTTTGGGTCAGCAAAAACACATGACCACAGGAAGAAAAATCTGTGTTTCATATCTTGAGGCAGATGTGTCAATAGTTACTTAGACCCAGGGCAGCTTGTTTCCATTGGTGAGATATCAACACCAGGCTTTGTGTTTCTGCTCCATGGACAGTACACTTTCATCACTTAAGCTTCAACCCTGCACATGCCTCTGCAGCTGCGAAACATAAGCCTCCGCAGAACCGTGTGGCATTAACGGCAAATTCACAATAGAAATTAATCTCCCCTCTCTGGCTCATTCCAGTGACTACTGCCTAAGAATAGCTGGCAAAGAGTACAATGTGCTGTTTTTTTTTTTCCAGCCCCACCAGCTCTTTGACAGCAGGAGGTCTCAGGGAAGCTTTGTTTGTGAGGGAAATCTGTTTCCTTCCAGGAATCATTTGTAATTTTAATAGTAGAATCTGAACCTTCTGTCGTATCGCTTAAAAACTGTCACAGATATGTAGGAAAAGAGACAATTGTTAACATTGCTGTAATTTGGTGAATAAATTTTAGCTATTGAAATCCACTTAATCATCAACTCAACAATTTCATATTGACATACACCGCATATATTTTGTGATAATGCATATATGTTACTAATACAATGTTGAACAAGAATGTTTCTTGAGTCATTTCTTGAAAATAATCCCACAATAGTTCACTTAAATGACTGCCTGTCAAGAGGAAAATGGCAATAAAATATATCATGTCTTATTATGGAATAAGTTATTATCACGAAACGCAAGGGCAAGTCTACATGGGCTAAAGTTAAATGTTCTCCAGGATGCATTTGGGGTAACCTGTTAGTGGTGAGTCTTCATTTGGTATATCATATAAACATACATTCTCCTTTGGGCATAAAGGACTTAGGCAGGGTGATGCAAAGCGTTCCTTATTCTGTTTTCTGGGGTACAGGGTACAGAGGATATAAGGTGAAATGCATTTCAACATATAAACAGTGATTATCTCTTCATGATGTGGCTTGTCAAGTGAGCCATTAGACAATTTGGTCATTGTAAGTGCTCATGCTTACTTACCAGTTCAAGGTTACTTGATATGGTCTTGAGGAATTACACCAGGATGGTTGGAGGGGACACAGCAAGACTGAGGCTGTGATAATTTTATTGATAGCAATAAGACTTTTATACCTATATCAGAACCAGAATATAGTGGGGATTGCCAGGATCCATACAGTTAGTAGTTTTCGGGATACAATGATGTTTGCAAAGTTTACAGGGTACATAAGATTAAATGATAAAGACCTGTCAAGCTTCCATGCTTTCTTGAATTCCAAGGGAACATACAGAAAACACAAAGTGGCTCAAATGTGTCACTGCCTGAGGTAGTGCAACAGTCTCTCAGGAACTGGAAGGCACATTGTGCCCCAGGAACCAAGGACCTTGACAGATGTCTCTCAAAGCAGTTAGACCAGGCCAACTGACCTATAGTTTCCTGCAGGTCATAAGGCAGGACCACAATATTATTATGAGGAAATACACTCTTTCAGAACACCAGCATATATGTGGTCAACCATCTAAAACATTATGTGAGGTCTGATGACTCGGCAATTAAGAGCACTTCAGGCTTCTGCAGAGGACACAGTTTTGGTTCTTAGCACCGCACATAACAGCTTACAATAGCCTGTAACTTTAGTTCTGTAGCGTCTAACATCCTCTTATGGCCTCTATAGGCACCAGACATGTACATGGCACATATATAAACATACAGGCCCAACGTTTGAACACATAAAACAAACAAAAAAAACAAATAAATAAACTTTAAAAATTAAAAAAATTAGTTTGTCACAGAGCTGTATTTGTGTTCTTTGTAAATATGTGTTTACTGTATAATTAGGTTTTTTAACTTTTAGAACATATACAGAAGTATTGATGATTTGGAGATTCTACAATAGCAGTTCTCAACCCGTGGATCACAACCTCTTTGAGGGTTGTATGACCCTTTCACAGGGGTCACATAAGACCATTGGAAAACACAAATAATCCATTGTAATTTATAATGGTACCAAAATTAGAGTTATGAAATAGCCATTAAATAACTTGATGGTTGGGGGTCATCCCAAATGAGGAACTGTATTAAAAGTTCCCAGCACTGGGAAGGCTGAGAACCACAGTTCTGAGATCTTTACTGACAATCTCAAGCTCAGGGAACTTGGAATACTATTGCATCTGAACTGGAAGTATGAAGAACCGGGGGGAAACAAGGTACTAGGATATCACCATCTCTCCTTGACATTCTCAATGCCAGGGTTACCTCTGGGAGAACCCAGAACTCACTCTTGAAGGAAGGCCCAGTCACACATCCCAAAAGAATGGGGATAGAGATAGGGCTGGGGTAGTAAGACACAGTCAAAGAAGCCTTAAGACTCAACTTCCAATTTATCTACTGGTTGTATCTAATCCTTTAAATTAAAGCTCCCTATTTTTACATCTCCCTGTCTGTCCAGACCATCAGGCCCTCTAAGTATCCTTATTTATTTATCATTTATTTATTTATGCAGCAGAATAAGCTTCATCATTTTATTTTGCATATTTATTATTTTGAGACATTTCTCTGAGATTTCACTGAAGAGCAATCAGATATTCTAAATGAAGTATCATCTGCTCACAGTCTTTTGAAAGGAGGCTGTGAATCCAATGACACATGTGACATGCAAACACTGAGCTGTTCTCTTCAGGGCTGCCACATTATGTATGCACTAGTAATTTTAATATCAACCTATTCAAACCTCCTTAATCTCTAATGCGGTGGAGCTTAATGGAGGAGGTGGTTTCCCTTTCCCTCACCACGTGTCTAAATGTTGGGTCACCTACACTCTATTCCTCCAGGATCCCCAGGGCCCATCTCAGCTCCTGATCAGGCTGTGGCAAGCCATCCATTGACAGTAGCCAGAATTTAACCATGGACTCTGAGTCTTTAAACCTACAGGAAAATTTGGATCCCCAAAATTTCTTTTCCAGTGGAAATATTATTTCAATAATTCGATGTAGGTTATATGTCTTATTATAAGCTTAGTTTGCTAAATCAAAAGTGAATTTTACTGTATTATAAAATCAACTAAGTAGGACCATAAAGTTTCTCTTGCAGAGTTAACTTTAAACCTGGAAGTTTGGGGCATAGAATTTGGGGCACAATATTATGTTAGTTTGGGGATTAATGGGAATGTTAATTTGCCCTTGTTCACCACTGTGTACAAAATCTATTCTTGCATATAGCCATGAAAGAATATTCAAATAGCAATTATGCCTTAAAACCTAATTCAAAATGCTTAGAAACTCTTCCTTTAAACAGTTAAGAAAGAATCTGTGGGAAATCCACATGTTAGTTATTTATTGGAGGAGGAGGAGGAAAAATCAGACTTTTGATCTTGAGCACATTGAGCATAGATGGCAACTAAACAAGAGATAAGTCTCAAATGGATTAATTTTTTCATTTTAGATTTGATCATGATTAATTACTTGATACATTCATACATCTGAGCTTATAATTTGGGGTTATTCTTTGGGTTATTATAATTTCTGAAATGTTCAACAAAAAGTATTTTTTTCATATTAGTATTACATCAATGATAGTATTCTAGATGTATATCATTAGCATTAAAATATTATTAATGTGCCCACTACATAAAATAGTTTAAAGCATAGCCTCTGATCTTCACGTGCAAGCAGGCTAATTATCAAAACAACATGCACCCATAGACAGGAACGGGGTATACAATCACATCAGTTAATTGCACACCAAAGCCCATTTCATTCAGAGTCTTGTGTGTTTCCTTACCCATGTGCTGAATGTTCAGCTATTCCCGAAAGATTGATGGGCGCCATCAGCACCCTGCGGCTTTTGTTTCTTATCACCTAAACACCATTAGACCTTTCTCTGGTTTCACGCAAATTAACTGCTCATCAATTTCATGATTGCAAGAGCTTGCAGCAGCTGTAGCTTTCAAACTATGATTACTTTAAACCTATTTGGTACTAACTTTCAGCACATGATCCTCTCTTTGTTCAACTCAATTGATTCATTCCAACCAGTTTATAACAAGGACATTCATTTCACTTAACTATCTATCTGAATAGGCCATAGAGAGAGTTGGCTGTCACCTCAGCACCTGCAGTTTAGTGACCCAGCCATTGGTACCAGCTTTCAAAGTAAAGCACTAGTCTCCATCACCAACTTCACTTTTTCTGATTTTTATTTTTGTAGACAAATTTGAGAGGCAGGTAAAATGTCTAACAGCTCTCAAATGCCAAGGTTTATTTCACTGAGAAGCAATTACCATCTCAGGTCTGACCTGATTAAAAGAGAGGGGAAAAAAGGGATGGGCTGGGGAGAGGGTTCAGGGAATAGAATACTAACTGTTCAAGCATGAGGACTTAGATTCAGCTCATTAGACCTCATTCTGAACACCAGACACAACAGCACACAACAATAACCTCAGTGTTAGGTAGGTGGAGAGGTGGACACTGAGGGCTTACTGGTTTGTACAAGATGGTGCACTTTGGATTCAATGAAGAGCCCTACTTCAAATAAAGGAAAGGTGGAGAGTGATTGAAATAGATGTTCTAATGCCGGGTTCTACACATATACTCAAGCAAAATACCACCACACACAGATACACACCCATGCATACACACAATTTTCTAAAGATTAAATACAAGAAAAAAGAAAGGGTACAGGATTAGGAGAAGTAGTTCTTAGGATAATCAACTTTAAGTAAGTTTGGAAATGCCCCACCCAGATCAAGTCATACTAAAAAATTTCATGCTTCCTAATGTATCTAAAATCTTGTCAGCCAAGCACACACCCTTTCCTTTCAGAGATCTCAGTCACCCAAGATCTACAAAGGTCTGTTGTGTTTGCTTTGATATAATGACTCTGTCAGAACCTCATTCCAGCTCCCAGCAGTCTCAGCAGGATCCTTTAGATGTTGGC
The DNA here is from genome assembly GCF_014885135.2 of Alexandromys fortis. Taxonomy (NCBI): domain Eukaryota; kingdom Metazoa; phylum Chordata; class Mammalia; order Rodentia; family Cricetidae; genus Alexandromys; species Alexandromys fortis. Next base: position 27,521,909 of record NW_026067924.1, on the reverse strand, counting down.
ATGTTAAAAATGTTTTTATTAATTCTTTGATAATGTCATATAATGTATTTTGATTGCCTTCTTTACCCTAACTTCTCCCAGTAACTTCTCTCAGATGTATCCAGAACTTCTTCTTCCTGCTAACTTCATTCCCTCCTTTTTATTTTCTTTCTATGTAGTCATCCATTGTCGCCAGTTTGTGTTTTCCACATATTTTTTGGGAATAGTGTCATGTACCGGGGTATTGATGAACTACCAAGAGCCACACTCTTAAAGAAAACTCACTCTTCTTCCCCCAGAAGCCATTGGCTATCCTAGCCCCTAGGTTAGAGGGGGAGGTTTGTGACCGCCTTCCTACTCCACGCTAGAATGTTGACTGTCATACACATACACAGATTGTATTAGTCCAGGAGATGTTGTTTTTCTCTTCTCTGGTCCTCCCTGATCACTGGCTCTTAGATGCTTTTACTCCCTCTTCCGTGATGGTCCCAGAGTGTGGGTGAGGGGATGGAATGCAAATGTCCCACTTGTGGCTGAGCCTTCTACAGTCACGTTTCATGTACTTGGACCAGTTATTAGCACCACTCACTGCAGAGAGAAATTTCTCTGACAATGCCTGAGATTAGTACTAATTATAGTTCAGGACTGGTATGCCCACACCACTGACTATTTTTTAAAGATTTGCTGGTGTTTCTAGTTTAAAATAAAAAAAACTATGAAACCATCCCCACAATTTGCTTTCTTTCTCTCTGTTAAATCTGTGTTATATATAAGTATAAAAAGACTATCCCACATTTCAAAATAGAAAATAAAACAATTACTTTGAATAATTTCTTTGATTTGTTAGAAAAGGAAGTGGGAATTTTCTGAAATTTGTCCCAGAAAAAAAAATTTAAATTACAATGATAGTAGTGTGCTTATTTTAATGGTTACTGTCTCTGCCTCTCCATCGTCTGACTCTGTGCATACATAGAAACACACACATGCACAACCTCACACGCACACAAACATATACACATGCATAATACACACATTCACATGAAACACAGAGAGCTGCTAGATAGCTAATATGCCCCTGGCTTGGCTACTTAAACCCCGTGTTTTCTTGTCTGGAAGGTCTGATGTTCCCTGTTTTTCATTCATCACCATGGGTTCATTCATACCTTGTCTATAAGCACAAATGGAAGCAGAATTAGAACCAGGTGCTTACTTGACCTTGGAACACCTCTTACTCAAAATCATAAAGAATTTCTGTCACTTTATTAAAATCTGAAAGCCTTATATACCAGTTAGTTTTTTCTGAGCAAAACCTGACCTTACCAGGTACCACATAATAGCTAAAACCAAGAAAATGTTTGGGCATACTAAATAGGACAAGAAGTTACATAGCAGTAATTAATAAGTTGGATTGACAAAGCCATTCCCATTTGTGAAAATATAAAAGTCTATAAGTGTTCAGGTTAAGGCAAGACAAAGGAGTGCTTGAACCCTCTTTGTTTTTTAGTTGAGATAGTCCATGTTTATGGTCTTGTTTTTTGTACTGTGTAAAACAGAAATATCAAGAAAAGTCCCTTGTAGCTTAATAGCTTGTAATATGTTCATTCTTCAATTTAAAAAAATTCAAGGAACACCACTCTACTATTTCAAATAACCCATACACAAACCATACACACACACACGTGTGTGTGTATGTATACATACATAAGTGCATTGTGCATATGATACCATATATGTATGAATATGATATAAGTATCAAGAGACATGTAAGCACGTATACACAAACACATTTTTCTGTGTAAAATTCACTGTTAAATTTTATGCCAAATATTTTGCATTCACTGCTTCTCGGAGTTCTAAAAACATATTTACAAGTTGTGGAACTTCAGAAGAAATTAAAAACCAACAAAGAAAATAAACATTATTTTATGGGTGAGAAGTGTGGCTTCAGGTTTTAATGTTCTCTCAAATAATTCACCTCGGACAAGGACCCGTTTCTCTGTCATGGATTTCAAAGGCATTAGATTGGCCTTACTACCTTCAAGTGACAGATACACGATTTTGTCCCATGCTGTGGGGGAATGCTCACTGCTTTGTCTTGTATTTGGTTCACTCAAATATACTCTTTAGAATCATAAAACGCCTTACGCTCTGAGAGGAGGACTATCCACATCTGGTTTGAGCACAGGGTATATAATTCTATGTCAAGCTCGAGAATTCTAATAAGCCAATAACGGTTTTTCATATTAGCTTAAGCCATTCCTCCTGCAATCTCTTTAAAGCAGCATGATTCAGATAACTCGCTTCTCCACTCAAAACACCAAGGTTTGCTACGTGAGTTCATTACACATTTAACATCTTATTAAATGTGTGAGTATATTTTTGCATCATTTTTTACCTTCTGTATATTTCTCTGGTCATCCCAAAGAAGCTATAATTTCTATGCCACAAATTTTGGGAATGGTTATACTATTTTTTTCTTATTTCTACCCTCCCCAGCATTTCAAAATAGAATGAGGTGTCACATTAACAACTAGGTATTCGTTGCTGTCAGCTGTCTAGATTCTGTGTTAGAAAATTGATGAAACCAGTGCTAAAACAACTTTTCTTCAGTCCTGGAGCTGAAGACACAGGTTACTCAAAGAATAAACCAATTCTGCCCTCACTTCTGACCCACGTGGCTCATTGTGTTGCAAGCCAGCATCAAGGACCACATTCAGGGAGCTTGGCACTTCCCATTTCTAGTTATTCCGAGTCACTTGGGGTGAATCTAGGGATGAACACTGGTTCTTTTCATTTCCTTTTCAAAAAAAAAAAAAAAACAGAGATCATTGGTGTGCTCTTGGGCTGTTTCTTTTTATCCCCACGCCTTCTTTTTGAACCACATTCCAAAGATGGCATCGGTGCCAATGAAAGCCAAGTTTCACATTTATAGAACTAAGTTCACTTTAGAGCAAAGAGACGTATAACTCAAACTGGGAAATATACATACCTCTGGAAGCAGACTTTACCCGGATAGGAAATTTAGTGTTACTTCTAATTTTAACTGGACAAATGCAAGCAAACGTCTGACCTATGATTCAGGAGAAATATGTACACCATAAGAAAATTGTGAAAAAGACTCAAAGGAATATATTGTGATAACTATTTTTACATCCATACAAATTAACCCAGGATGAAATGAAGGATCATGTAATGATGAACTTACTCACTACAATTTAACAGCCTTTTATGACCACATACTTTTCTTCCTATAGTTTAAACTTATTAATTATGAATGTAGTGGGAACCAGTGTGCCGCAGGTATTTCCCCACCCATTTTAATTATTTTTCATTTTTTAAGCATATGCAATTTAATTTTCATAGAGACTCACCTAGTGTTCTCAACTCCTCAATACACTTGGCCGATGACTCAAATATGCTTTTCCTCATCATACAAGTAGAAAATGGCGACTATCCCAGCACACATTTTTAACATCAGGAAACAGGGAAACAAAATAACAATCATTGGAGATCATAATGACATTCAGAAATGAAGCCTACACATTGTGACATGTTCAGATTAAAGAAAAGAACAGCTAGCCTGAAGAAGCAAAAAAGAAACCATGTAATATTAAAGTTCCTTTTCAGTCATTTTCTTCAGGAGGCACTTAACAGTTTTATTGCTCATTTTATTGGACAGTTTAACACAGACATTTGGGTGGCATTTTCTGTGTTTACTTTTCTCCTAACAGTGCCCATTATGTTCCTGAATTTATTATCGTTTGGAAAATTATCTCATGGCTGTTCTAGGTTAGACCCTGGTGGATCTCTAGAGCATTCAGGAGAACACAGAACTGCAGTCTGACTGTCCTGGTTATTTTGTGTTTTAGTGTTTGCCACATCAAGGAGCTGCTGGCTTTGTGCTATAGAGTCTGGGGATCTTTGATGGCCTGTGTTCTCTCGGTCCTGGGTTATTTTTCCCCCATCTTCCTGAAGTTCATCTTTGTTTGCACCTGACTCTCTAAAATTCTGCCTCCACAAGTCAAGTTCAGTGATCAAGAGTGTGAAGGCGGTTTCAAATTTATGTGAATAATTAATATGTGCTAGGAGCTAGGGTATAGCCTCATCTCTATTTGTTTTTTTTTTTTTAAGGAATGCCAGGGTTAACGAGATAGCTAAATTGATAGTGTTTTCTTTTCAAGGAAGAAGAGCTGAGTGTGGGCCCCAGAACCCACATTAAAGAAAAAAAATACTGGACATGGTGGCATTTTAACACCAGTGCCCAGTGCTAGTGGAAAGAGGCAGATTCCTGAGCCCCAAGCTAGCCTAGCATACTTGTGGAGCTACATGCAGCCAGTAAGGAATTCCTAGTCTCAAAATATAGATATAAATAAATAGAGATAGATAGATGATAGATAGATAGATGATAGATAGATAGATGATAGATAGATAGATAGATAGATAGATAGATAGATAGATAGATGATGGATGGAGATAGATAGATAGATGATAGATAGATGAATGAAAGATGTGCAATACCTAAGGAACAAAGTCCAAAGTGGTCTTCTAGCCTACACATGGATGTTCTCAAACACCCATTCACACATACACACACATACACACACACACACACACACGCACACGCACGCACGCACGCACACGTGCGCATCTGGAACACTGAGTGTGTGGCATTTCCTTTGACCCTCACATGCTGTTCCTAACATGGTCCATCCTGGCCCCAGTCTTTACCTTCATTACCATCCACGTCAGGCTGCTCTGTGGTATAAGCACTTGCCTTTGAATCCTGGCTTTCATTTGCTGCCTTCTCACTTGGGATTCCGTGGCTAGGAGAATCATTTGCAGGAAATCAAACCAAACACCCAAGCCTCCCGGGCTTATTTGTTTGCACAGGAAATCAGTGTTATTGGATGCTATCATGAAGGTAGAGGCAGGGGTTCGAGGGTAACAAAAGCTCTGGTATGAAGCCAGAGTATTCTTTGGAGAGCTTCCGCTCACAGGAGAACTGCAGAGCAGTGGCTCCCTTGGAAAGCTCAGGACTATCCAATTCAATCACCTCATTTTACAGGTGAGGAAACTATGACCCTGAGGCCAAACAATTTGCCCAAAGTCACACAGATAATGTATTGCAGAGCCAGAACTAGAATCTGTACGTTCTAATTCCTGGTTTAGGGCTTTTATTTTTTTTTCTTCTCTGAACTGCATTAGTTTACTGCTTCAAGTTTTGGACTTTTCTATGAAAAGGAGAAATGAAATAGTAATGGCCACGACAATATTTCTTTGGACTTTTATTCTCCAAGTTGTTGGGAAAGGGGACATTAAGCACCATGCTGTGTGTGTGCTCTGACTCGGAGTCGACTGCTTTGAGGAAATGAATTTGAGAGGGATGTGTTCTGGTCTCCGTGGCTTGGTCATAAAAATTATTCTATTGCTGCTACTAGGTAAACTTGTCGCTCGCAGCAAAATAAATCAGTTGAAAACAAGTCAGAATGGCATGCGTGCAGACAGGCAGGGGGGCTCCTGCACCGAGAGCAGCGTACTGTATTCACACCGTGGGCCTCTATGACTTCACATGCTTTCTGCTCAGGGAGGCCCCATTAGCCCAACATTTCCAACTATATCATGATCCAGAAAGCAGACACTTAGTTATCACCATCTAACCAAGATGCTGTTCACTTTGCATCGCTGGGACAACATACCTGAGATTGCAATGTAAGGGAAGAAAGATTTATTTCAGTGGTGCAGTTTCGTGACTTTGGTCCATACTGTGGGTCTGGCATGAGGCAGAGCATCCAGACAAAGAGGGCAGAGTGGAAAAGAACACACTCTTACATCATAGTGGTTGGGAAGCAGAAACAGAGAAGAGGCCTGGACAAGGCAAATGGTTCAAGAGCATACCTCTAGTGACCTACTTCCGCCAATCCACAGTCATGATTTCGCCGATGAATTAATCCACTAATAAAGTTGGAGGCTTTGTGGCACAATGGCCTCTCAAATCCTAGTGTCTGTAAACCAAGTCTTTGCTGAGTGAGCTTCCCATGGGGATTTTTAAACTCAAACCATAACATTTATTTTCATTTTCAAAATGTATTATTGTGTTACAACTTACATGCTTGATTAGTGAAATTGGCAGTTCTAAAATCTGGGATTTAACATGGTTATGGTGGACAGTGATCTAAACACTGTCATTTAAATGCTCTCTTCTTTGGCCATAATGAGGCATTGCCAGGAAAACACCTCAATTAACCAGGTCACACAAAATGAGCTTTTAAGGGTCCAGGAGTTTCACTAAGTGGGACCTGATCACCTTGACTGTAATCAACCATTCTGTCCAGGATAGATTTCCAGCCAAAATAATGGCACAAGGGTAAATCTCTCATTAGTAATTCCATTTATGCAAAATTCTAATTAGCTCTGCTTGGGAAGATATGTGTCTGATGATATGATGGAGCAAGGGAAATAGAAAAAGGTCTCTTCCACTGGGCACATGGCACAGTCTCCTCTAAATAGGATGATCGTATCATTTATCATCCAAACCAGGACACTTTTGAAAGGGAGACGGCTCTATTAATAATTATTCCAGGACAATAAGCATAAACTGGGACTGTCCAGGTGACCCGGAATGCAGAGTCACCTGCTCTCTAAGGATAAACGAGAAGGCTTTCTCCTTTCTGCATTTCATTTCTCAGTGACCTGAGTTATCTTTGGAAAGATGAAACAGAAAGTGTCCCATATCTGTTGTTTAAAGCCACCTCTCAGGAAATGTAGCACAGGGCAGGTGTCTCTTATTGTTAGAATTGGACCAAATCGTGACTGGTAGCAGATTAGGAGAAATTAACCGGAGAATGCAAGTCGTGTCCCATTTCCATAGGCATTGGCCTGGATGCCATGTGGCTATGAGCTCAGAGTCCCTAGAGTCATGCAGGACCCTTGTCTTCTGCCTCGTTTGTGCTTAGTGGGCATGGAACTAGCGGAACCAATGCTAGGCACCAGCATCTAGAAGAGACATTGAAAAGCAACGCATTTGCTGTAAAGAGCAATGACAGACAAGAGGAGAGGAGGTTTCGTGCAGAAACAAGAGAACTGCTTCCAAACATTGGAGCCACGTGATACGGAAGGAGAAAGGACTACTCTTGCTTCCAGTGCAAAGGCCACAGACAAAGAAATGTCCATTTGGAATTGACTACAAGCGAAAATGGCCTGGTAGAGGCAAGTGAACGCTCAGCCATGAAAAATCACCTTTCTGACTGTAGCCTCACTTAAAGGAGTCAAGACAGTAGATGACCTCGTTGTCCTTTTAGGCTCTTTGGACATTGGGCCATTCATGTGTGTGCAAGTGTGTCTACATGTGTATAGAAGAAAAAGGACAAACAACATGAAGTGTCTTTCTTTGTCAGGCACCATTCACCTTGCTTTTTAATACAGAAATCTCTCACTGGTCTGAGGTCACTGGTTCAGCTGTGACTGAGTATGGAGTCCTTCTGTGCCTACCTCCCCAGGGGAACTATAAACTAGCACGAGTATGCCCAACTTCTAAAAAAATATATTTATATTTTTGAGATTACAATTACATTGTGCCCCCTCCCTTTCCTCCTTTCATACCTCCCCATATACTTCTGGTTCTCATTTAAATTGTGGCCTCTTTTTTCATTAATTGTTTTAACATACATATGTCTATATGCATATGCATATATAGGTCTAAATGCACACTGTTCCCCAACATTTTACTTAGGCATGCCAATCAAACCCAAATCCTCACATGAGTATAGCAGCCACTAAATTGATGAAGCCATCTCCCCAGCCTCAGGCTCTGAGTTCACGAGATGCTGTAAAGGAAAGACAAGTGAATATAGAAAGGGAGACCTAGAAGACAAAAGAGAGGCTCAAGTTCTGAGTGACCCAGCTGTGAACTGCATAGCTTTTGGTTCTATTATGCATGAGCCTGTGCTGCTACTGTGCCAAACACTGGAAGAAAAAAAAAGAGTCAGCTGCTCACACTGACATCATGTGGATTTTTGACTTGGACACTTGCTGTGTGACTGTTGTCCCTCTGTTAGATGGTAAAATCACTTTTCAAGTCAGTGACTGTTCCAGAGTCTGTGCTCACAGGACTGAACTTTTAAAGCCATCAGGTCTTTGGTATGGTGGGTGCCAAGTGATCCACTTTGTTCTCCTGCTGTCTCCAGGCTATTGCAAACCAAAATGCTTACAGGGAAGAATTTGCTGGGAGATGGAGCCTGTGCTTGGAACCCTCTGCTGACTGGGAAAATACGTAATGGTGTTGTTTACTGGGTGCAAAGTAGATCGATATAACAAGTGTTTTAGCGAGGAAAGATTTTCTGGGAGAGTATACAAGCATAGTTTACAGCCCAGTCCTCTGAGAGGAGCAGTATACAAGGAGATTCTGAGGCCCTCAGCCTAGCCTGGGGTTTGCCTGGGTATGACCACAAAGATGCTGCCACCCCACTATTATTGCAGTGAGCATATTATGCAAATACAGTTTAGTTGCAATTTCTAAGAGATGACAGTTAGGTGCACCTGAGTATAAATCAAAATGTTGGGTGCAGAGGAACCTAAGCAAGAGATAATAGCTCAGGGGTCGCACTGTTACATGTCTATATGCTTACAAAGGGAACATATCAGCTGCCTTTCCCCCAAAGAAATTCCATGGCCTCAAGCTCCCTCTAATGTCCTAACAACCCCACACATGTTTATATGCAAATGCTTGTCATCTTCTCAACTGGGCCAAGACCAGCCCAAGCCTGTCCAATTCCAGTGGGGCCCAATATTTAGAAGACTTAACAAGAGCCCAGGTTTATCCAATTCCAATGGGTTCCAATATTTAGAAGACATATCAAGGCTGCTCCCGTAAAACTCATTGCACCTATTTCTATGTTTTAATTCAAAATGAGAATTCCATTGCCCAAGGACAGAGCTCGCTATCTGCAGCTGTAGTCCAAAGACAACAATGACAGATTCATATAAAGGAGCTCAACAAATGATAGGCTTACAAATGTTAGAGGAGCAGGTAAAGGCACTTGAGCCAATGTGAGTGTGATTTTCAGTTGGGGCAGTGGAGGGGTTGTTGCCTAGCTGGTAACTGTAGAGGTTCTTGTTTACCGGATCTGATGAATAAGAGAAGTTCTTGGGCAGTTAGGGGGATTCTGGAATAAAAAAGTCTACTACTCGTGTGTGCTGAGGAACCAGGCTTAATGAGAGTAGTTTCTCACGGTTTCAAAGACTACATTTCATTTCATTTTCTTCCCCATCTTTTTTTTTTTTTTTTTTTTTGGTTTTCATGTGAGCATTTGTTGATTTGGCAAGTGATCTCATTTAAAACATAAAAATTGGCAAAACTCAATTAGAATACCCATGATAGTAGAATCTATGGACGTATTTAAACAATCCCTGTGATGTTTGCAAGACCCCATGTATTACTCCTATGAATAAGCTCAAATGGTCATCATAAAACTGAAGAAGAAAACCACAGTCCATTTGGTGTCTAATGTGGTCATACACATGTCATCCTGAGGCCTCGTGGGTATTAAAACTAATGAACTATCTTACTTTTAAAGAGGTTTCTATGCTTTAACATATTGCTATAAAATGCTCATGAACATTTTTAAAACATAAAACACCACAGGCTATTGAGCCAAGGGCTCACAGTCTAGGGCTTGTGTACATGTGGAAGCCTTGATCACAGGTTCAGTGGCTCTGATAATAGATATTACAAATACCTGAGTCTGCAAACTCTACACAAATGAGACTTTTGTGAAGATTTGAATATTGAATCCTCTTGCCCTCAGTAGCCAAAGATTTTGTTTGTTTGTTTTGTTTTTGTTTTTCAAACTAGGATTTCTCTGCATAACTTTTGAGGCTGTCCTGGACTTGCTCTGTAGACCAGACTGACCTCGAACTCACAAAGATCAACCATGATGAGAATAAAGGCCCATGTTACCACTGCCAGGCAGCAGAAGATCTTAATGCTGCTCTCCTGAGCTCTTCCAAACCGTTTTGCCTAATTCATTTCATATCACACTTCTCCTATACATTCTAAGGGAAATTTTGCCTTAAACTGCATTAGAACCTTCAGGGAAGGATTCTACTACCCAGAATTCCATGAACATAGGTCATAGGCCCACACAGACATGAAGCATTTTGCCTCAGTGTAATAGACCTGTTAATAAACATCTTCATCTAAGTGGGTGAATCACTAATTCCCAGGAATTTTCATACATGTTCCTTGTCTGAAAGGATTTAGAGATACCTTCTCTGTGGAAATCTAAAGGCCATGTACTTGAACTGCTCCTCAGAACAGAGTCAGGTACCTGACTTTCTTCAAGGTGGGGAACACGGGATTTTTCTCTGCCTGCTAAGACCAATCATTCCTTGTAGTCAGAACTCGTTTATTATTATTTTATTTAACAATCATTAAAGAAGGGCAAAGCATCCCATTTAGTGTTTTCCACAAATGGTATCATTGATTCTGGGCAATAGTCCTTTGAAAAGGGCTTTATTATCTGTTTTTACTGATAGGGACACTGGCTCAGATTAAACGATGAATGTTAGGTCATAGGTTTCTAAATATCTCTGAATTCAAATCTCCAGATTTGGGTCCTTTTATTCTGGCATCATATACTAACAAAAAACATATCCATGAGACTTGTATGTCTGAATATCATTCATATTTCTTTCTCTTCAGTGTGTCTGTGTGTGTGTGACTGTGTGTATATGTATGTTATTGAGTGTGTGTGCCTGTGTGTGTGTTATGCTATGTGGGTAAGTGTGCATAGATATAATATGTCTTTCTCAGTCCTGCCAGTTAGCACCCAAATAACAACATGGCGACATTATTAAATATGAAAGCTTAGCCTTTAGTTTAGGCTTGTCCCACTAGCTCTTATAACTTAAATTAACCCATATTTTTATTAATTTACATTCTTCCATGTGGCTTTTAGCATTTTCTCATTCTGCATTTTGTTTTGTTTTGTTTTGTTTTCTGAGACAGGGTCTTTTACTAGGCCCACCGGCCAAAGAGTCCCAGGGATCCACCTGTCCCTGCCTCTCCAGTGCTGGAATTGCACGCGTGATTCCTCATACCTATCATTGTTGTATGAATTCTGCGTATTGAAATCAAGTCTTCATGCTTGCATGGCATGAAGCATTCTCCTCAGCTCCTCAATTTGCTTCTTGGACACTAAACTCCCATGAGATTTGTTTTGTCTCTTTTATATACTCTAGGTTGATTAGTGAGCAGTATGTGACCTTTAGGACTGGTCTTTCCTAGAAAATGTATCATAGTTTGATCTAGAAGCTAGAAATCAAAAGCAGCATGCACTCTTTAACCTTTCTAACCACAGCATGAGCAAAGGGCCTGGTACGAATAACTTGAGGTTTGGGGCTAACGATTTGTGTGTAGTTTATCAAATCAAGAGTGACACAGTTTCATGTGAGGCTGCACTTACTGTTTCCTCCTGACTTTTAATGTCAAACAAACTCAAAAGTGATATAACCAACCTTTTTTTAAGTCATAGTGGCATTAAATCCTTCACAATGCTAACCGAGGAGTCCTCGAGCGTCAATGGCAATGACAGCAAACGCATGTAATAATCAACTGAATGAAACACAACGTAAAAGTCACTCTAAGTTAGAACTCAGGACTTACAAAGTTGGAGCTGCTAAAGCTATCACACTTGCCAATTTTCTAACAGGGGGGTTAGGGGATTAAAAAACAACGGATGTTTCAGAGAATCATTTGTTTCGAAGTAGAGAAGAAGAGAAATGTTATGAAAAGCATTTGCAGCATAAGAGATGATTTCTGGGCGACAGGCCAATGTGGTGGCTCCCAGAGGCCTTTTCTCATCCCTCAAGTGCAATATTGCAGTTCCTTTAACTGCAGAGGCTAAAACTGATGCTACCCAACTTTTTACAAACAATAAGCGCACATTTGTTTTGCTTGGTTTTGCATACCTAGAGCAATTATTTATTATTCACAATCACACTGGGTATTATAATAAAGAATAGATGAGGACTCTGGGTGCTGATTCCTTTCATTCTCACCATGAGCCATTCTAAAAAAGAGATGAGCTAGAGTTTGCATCCAGTATGTTCCCCCACGGGGTCAATTTTTAAATACTGGGCTCACCATTTGGAAGATTATGGAGCTGTTAGGAGGCAGGGCCTGGCCAGTAGACATAGGTAACTATGGATGTTTTTTGAAGGCTATATTTGCCTCTGGTTCAGAATTGTACATGCTATGCCCTGTCCATCACTATGTGAACAAGCTTCCACCACATGCTGCCCCTACAAAGAACAGAGTTTCTCTGGCTACCCTGACTTTCAAACAATGATTAATTGAAATCTCTAAAGTCCAAAAAAAAAAAAAAAAAAAAAAAAGTAGGGAGGACCCTGCCCACCCTCAGGAATGTGGCTTGAAAGTCTTTACCAAATCATATCTAGTTCTTTCCCTCCATCAACCACCTGCCCCTCATGGCACCTCCACCTCTCGTGAGTTCCACCTCCCTTAAGTTTCCTGTGAAGTATTTGGTCACAGTGCTGAGAAAGTGCCCAACACAAGACGGTATCATGTTTGCTTTGCAAATGAGTAAAGGAAGGCTCAAAGATATTAAACAACTCACCTTGGACAGATACCATCCCAGAAATAATTGAGTCAGGACACACTCCAGGTGCCTTTTCCGGATTATACATGAAAACTCAGCACTACCCTGCATACAGGCAGTGCTTACTAAAAGGTAGCTAAGAAGGTCAGTTAGGGCCAAGCCTGCATTGTTCATCAAGATAGAATGTGTGAGAGAACTTGGAAGCCTCTCTTTACCATCCACATGGGTCGGCCATGTTTATCATGCTTCTTCTTCCCGATGCTCTGCGCCCCCCTCTGGCACGCATTCTTCTGAGAGCAACAGTGCCTCAGTCACAGCTTTCATTAATAACTTACAAGTGAGCTGGTGAGATGGCTCAGTGGGCAAGGACACTTGCTGAGTGGGGTCCTGAGTTTGGGTCCCAGGACCTGAATGGTAGAAAGAAAGTACCAGCTCCCCCAAATTGTCCTCTGGCTTCCATATGTGCCATGGTATGCATATATATGCACACAAAATAAATAAATATAATAAAAATTTGTAATTTTTCTATAAGTTTTCGATCTAAAAATTCTGTTGTTTTGAATTTTATATGTATGTGTGGTACACCCTATTTATATACTCTCTCTCTCTCTACATCACGTCATCCCTCCCACCCATGTCTACCCTCCACCTCCCTGCAGTTCCTTTTCCCATGTGAATACCTTTTAATTTGGCTTTTGACTCACTGATTTTTATCCAGGACTGTCTTCGTAGCCAGGGGTTTGGAACTATTCATGGGACTGGGATTGTGATAGAGTCCATAGGGAAAAAAAAAAAAACACTTATGATATTGTAAGTCAGATACTGAAGCTAAGTTATTTACTTACAACATAACTTAAATCCTTGTGGATGTAGACAGAAATTAGAAGCTTGTTACACCCGAACACACACACACACACACACACACACACACACACACACTTTGTCATTTATGGTTTTTGACTTTGACATGGGGTTTTTACAAATATCAAAACTGTAGGTTTTTAAGTAGCCCATCAAATTTCAGGTCATCACCATGAGCCCTGGCAGAGGCTTTACCAAGAGGGTGCTGAGATGAGGTGTGTTTGATACGGTGGTGCAAAATTTGAGGCAGAATCAGACATTTTCACTTATTCTGAGTCTGGCCTGTTAGTAGCTCATAAAATCCAAAGCTGCTAACATTGGATGAGCAGGGAATGAAGCCCTGGTTAATAATATGTCTTCACCTCATCTGATTCATTAATATACCTGACGCCTATTTCTAGTTCTTAGTTGTCTTGTTTTTGTTGTTGTTTACCTTTTTGTTTTCCTCTTAAATGACTTGTCTTTGACTTATTCATTCCATCTAAAAATTAGAAGTGGAAGTTTCTGGGTGGGCAGTAGGAAGGAGGAGTAGGAAGCATACACCACTGAGAATAATTTGAGCTACACCCAGAGACGTGATAACGGGCTGTGAGGAGAAATCCAAGCAATATACATACCAGCTAGTGGAGCCAAATCCTCCTCGCTGGCAAGGTTTGATTTTATATACCTATCCAAGAGAAGTCAACAACCATGCAATCAATAGCAGTCACTCAAGAGGTATCAATTACAAACCATGTACCATTTACAAGTAAGTCTAACCAAAAGAGACTTTTTCTCCATAATGAGAAAAAACATTGCTGCAAGGGCAAGAGATGTTAATTTCTTACTTACCTAACACATCAGAGCCCATAGTGGAGTCTATAATTTAAAATAGAAACCTTATCCACATCCTCCTGTTGAGATATCTCCACAATCTGACTCCCATCCTCTGCACTACAGCTTTCTATCCCAATAGTCCTCGAGCAAAAAAGAATAGTGTGGTTCTGGAGCCTCGGCATCATCCTTTGGACCACAGGAAGTCCTAGATGATGGACGATGTGGTCGTAGACACAGATAGGAGGACACTAACAAGAGACAAGTGTGGGGCTAGTGATCCTCTGCCAACTCCATGCTGTCTTTCATGGGTTGTTCTCAATCTTGGCGTCGAGGAATTTTACATTAGCAAGACCACATGAACAAAGAATAAATATGCTGGTGAACAGGGTTTTAAAGCAGGTCCCCACACTTGCTGTGTGATGTTACCTAAGGAAACATGAAAAAATGTCTGTTCACTCCAGATAAGGCATCAAAAACAGAACAAACCACCCAAGGAAGCCGATGATAAATCAGTGAGGTTTAGAAGTAAGGCTGCCTCAATGGCTGTTGAAGCATGCAAAGGCCCTCCCTAACCTTAGAGGGGACTCGGGAAAGACACATCCTTAAAGCTCCAGACCCAACTCACGGGCAATTCCAGGACCTCCTCTCCTCAGCAACTGTTTGCTGCTCATATAAATTTAAGAAGGGGCCTTGTGAACCTTCAGACTTTCTGAGATTCCTGAGCTACGATCCTCCTTTCTTCCTCTAGGAGGGAATTTTCTATTTGGGGGAAATAGTTACCTAGTTCCTTCTAGTAAAAAGGAGAAAGACGGCTTGGATTAGCAGCTGTGTATCCTCACACGCTGAACTTTTTTTTTCCTTTAAAAAAATAATTAATTAATTAAAATTTCCCCAGCCTGATCACAGTTTCCCCTTTCTCCCTCCTCTTCTATCAATCACTCCCCCAACCTCCCCTCTCCCACCCCCACCCCCATCCACTCCTTCTCCATTCTCTTCAGAAAAATACAGTCCTCCCATGTATATCAGGCAGCTATGGTACATCGAGTCACAGTAAGACTAGACACCTCCCCTCCTATTAAGGCTGGGTGAAGCAAACCAGTAGGAAAGGAACTCTAAAAGCAGATACCAGAGTCAGAGACATCCCCTGCACCCTCTGTTAGGAGTCCCACAAGAAAATCAAGCTACACATTGGTAAAATATGTGCAGAGGGCATAGATTCGTCGCATGCAAGTTCTCTGCTTGTCAGTTCAGTCTCTATGAGCCCCTAGGAACCCAAGTTAATTGATTCTGTGGGTTTTCTTGTGGGATCCTTGGCCCCTCTGGCTTCTATAATCCTCCCTCCTCCTCTTCCACAGGATTTTCCTAGGTCTGCCTAATGGTTAGCTGTTGAGTCTCTGCATCTGTTTCCATCTGTTGCTGGGTGAAGCTCTCTGATGACAATTGGACTAGGCAACAATCTGAGCATAGCAGAATATCTAGGTGGTTTCTGGCATCTTGGTGTTACAGAACATATTTGTGGCAGAATAGCTAAAAACACCTCAGCTTGGCAAAAGGCTATGAAGCAGCCCTGGAGGGAGGGAGACAGGATACAACAGTACAGTAAAATTTTTAAAATTAGACTTTTATTTCAGTAAAACATATAACTTCCTGATTTGATAGCATTTGCCAAGGGTTGTGGCATGTGTCAGGTATAATCTGAAGGAAGTCTTGTTTGACGCTGCTCAAATGGTGCTGGTCTGTTTTTCACAGAGTCAGTATTGTGAGTTCTATTCCTGAGCGTATGTGTGAGCTCACAAATGTGTGTGGTTGCAATGATGGAAGGAGGTACAACCCATGGCTCATTTTATATATTGCCAAGTTGTACATCATTTGACCTAGAACTGACAAATATCATCAGTTTCATAAACAAAGAAAGCACCAATATATATATGTGAGTGTGTGTGTGTGTGTGTGTGTGTGTCTTCTCCCTAACAAATTGTGGTGAGGAACCCCTGGGTGGGACTTGAAAGATATAAGTTTTATGGAGGCAAATAAGCAGAGCCCCGACTTCTAGGAGTCTCTGCACATGGGTGAGCAGATAGCAGTGGCGCTGTCAGACAACTGTGCTTTTCTGGAATTCTCATTGCCCCAAAAACGGGCTGCCACTTGGCAGAGAAGGAAAAAGAGAGGATATGAGACCAGACAGCAAACCTAGAAAATTATGTTTGAAAAGTGGATGTATGACAGGGAAGATGAAATTACCTGCATTTGACCTTTCTTTTTCTTTCCACATAAAGAATTTGAAATTCCATTTAAAAATCAAAATAAGAAAAAGGCTGGAGGTGTGTAGCTGACTCACTCAACAGACGTGTAATAAATGCAATTCCCATTTATCAGTGACACTGACTTCCTGCCTCCTCCACCCCTTCCAGGCGTCTGAGCTTCCCATTGTCTGAAATCGTTTCTTGTCATGGTGCCTGCACAGACATCCTAATCACCTGCTTGTAATCACTCTATATAGAATCGCACACAGGGCGCTGACAAGAAGCAAGAACAGAATAGGCAATCCAGGAAACCTGAATTCTGGCCCTACATCTATGTGTAGAGTCCATGACCTTTTTATTAAATCTCAGCCTTGCTGAGCCTCGGTGCCCTGAAGTTACAGGGAAAGTAGCTGGACCTTATAAAGTGTCACACACTCAACTGTTCCCAGGCACCAGGAAGCCTTCAGTGGCTAAATCAGGCCAGATGTTGGCTAGTGGTCAGTGTCTGCCAGATAAAATGAGACACAGTACACAAGAATCCACAAAATATACCAACAGTATCAATAACATCCCTGCCTATCTGGTAAAACATTTGCTATCTCCAATGATTAGATGTTTATTAGGAAATTAATTATTAATTAGAAGGTATATTGGAGGGAGACTGTGTAGGGAATGAGGTTTTTAAATGCTCCAATGTTCTGAGAGATTAAAATGCCCCCTTTACCTACATTTTAAACATATATGGAACAAACCACCCTTTACTTGGAAGCCAGGCTTGTCATTGTGGAAATCAGCTATAAAAATATGAAACACAATTAATAAAAACTCAAAGACAGAAAATGGGGGTTAAACCTGAAGATCCGAAAAGCAAAGCAGCCAGTTCCTGGCTCTTACCTCTACCTGGGTCTACAATGGCGATCCCGCCTCCAAAAATCTCAGAATGAGATTGTGTCTGAGAGCTGTCTCCTCCCATTTTATAATCCTTTCTAGGTCTAGGATTAAAGGTGTGCACCACTGGGATTAAAGGCATGCAGCACCTGGTTTCTATGGCAACTAGTGTGGCTAATGGATTAGAGGTGTGCTTTATTACTGCCTGGTCTGTAAAGCTGACGAGTGGGATTGTTTTACTCCCTGATCTTCAGGCCAGCTTTATTTAGTAAAATACAAATGAAATGCCAGTATAATAATATACCACAGATAGTACACATGTGGCCTCTTGGACTTCTCCTCAAGCTACCTGTCATAGGCCACACTTCGGGGCAACATCTGTCAGGGTCCAGCCTTGACAGAATTCACAAATTTCAGGGTAGGAGTGTGAAGATTAAAATTATTAAGCAAACAGAACAGAGATATGAGAAAAATAAAAGACAGAAACACAGAGAAGCATTGGGAGGGAATGCCTGTGTTTATTTTCCACATGCTTATATACTTCACTCCAAAAGGGGAGAGGGGGAAGCAACAGACTTCATTAACATGATATAAGGAATAGACCAACTATCCTACAGGCAGCCACTCCCTGGAACCTCCTGCCAATCTCCTTGAAGGAGCAGGAATAGATTTGAATTCTCTGACCTTTAGACAGGTGGAGCAGATTTACTGCTATACTCAAAATACTCATTAACCACACCCTAGGTCAGAATCTCTTATTTGTAAATACACCTGTTGTCAACAATTTTGAGAGAGCAAAAATAAGCTCAAACTCTCTGACCTTTCGTCAGTTTGGAGTAGACTCACATTTGTGGGCCCTAGGAGTTACCCCCCCCACCCCAGATGGCTACTTGTATTTGAAATCCTGTATCTTCTCTGCTTTCAGATACATTTCTTCAGTGTCAGGAAGCCTATAAGCCCCTGATTCTAATTAGCTGACTAAAAATATCAAAAGCTTGGGAACAAAGAATATAGGTATTTAGATGTTCATTTAAAACATGGGCATATTATATCTGAACCTGCATGCGAGGTACTTGCCACTGAATGAACAACATTGCTTTCAGTGTCTAACTTTT
Source organism: Alexandromys fortis (assembly GCF_014885135.2). Lineage (NCBI taxonomy): Eukaryota > Metazoa > Chordata > Mammalia > Rodentia > Cricetidae > Alexandromys > Alexandromys fortis. Next base: position 27,503,390 of record NW_026067924.1, on the reverse strand, counting down.
GAGCTGTTTCTTCAGATGCCCTGAACACATTACATATGGAAAAACAGTCATCATGCAGCTGTGTTTTAATATGCTACCTCAAATATAAAAAAAAATAATAATCATAGGAGTTGATCAAATGAGTAAGAAGCGCTATATTCACATGACTGTAACACAAGTGACCAAGCCCAACTAATACATCAAAGGGTGAATTAATGTCGTAGATGGAAATTTCTCAGAGGAGCTGGTGGGTATCCACACATCCAGGTAAGGAGGAAGTCTCAGCAGGACTGTGGCTGATACTGGCTTTTGCAGGCCAACAACAATCACTTTGCAGAGGGACCATAGAGGGGTCTCACTGTTGGCGAAGGAGACAGAAGGAGGAACTGATTCAGTCCTAGCCCAACATACTGCCAACAGTGCCACACAGGTAGGGAGAGAGAGAGAGACAGAGAGAGAGAGAGAGAGAGAGAGAGAGAGAGAGAGAGAGAGAGAGAGAGAGAGAGAGAGAGAGAGAGAGAGAGAGAGAGAGNGAGAGAGAGAGAGAGAGACAGAGAGACAGAGAGAGACAGAGAGAAAGAGAGAGAGACAGAGAGAGAGAGAGACAAAGAGACAGAGAGAGAGACAGAGAGAGAGAGACAGAGAGAGAGACAGAGAGACAGAGAGAGACAGAGACAGAGACAGAGAGAGCGTGCATGATGTGTATGCATGTGAATGCATGCTTGCATGGTGTGGTGAGCCCTACAATTGTAGGATGGCTTTTGTAAAGTTCAAGAGCATATTAACACAAATGAAAATCAGAATTTCATCACTAAATTCAGAAATCACAAGGAATAGCCCAGAAAAGCCTCTAATTTGGGCCCTTAAAGGACAATTGAACAGCACTTTTCTTGTTTATCTATGGGTTTGCAACAAATAATTTAGGACCTTTTTGAAGTCTGCTAAGTGTGGGCTACTCAAACTGCCAAGTGTTCTCCAATTACAGTAAACATCCCTCTGAATATTCAGCTGTTAAAACAAGGATTGCTTGGTCTCACTGGAGATCACAAAATTGTTTATTTTTTTTTTCATCAGTTGCAGTTTACAAATGCATGGTTTATTCTCCTGGAACTATTTCTGTTTCACACACAAAATGACGATGTTTTTATTAGCGATGCTATTTATAACGAACCCCGTCTGTAACTTGATGTAGTTTTACTTACAGGATGTGTGAATTCAACTTACACACACCAAATCCCAGTGCCAGTGAAGTCTTTAAAACATACCTAAATACAATATTTGCATGTTTTCTAACTCTCATAAAACATATGCTGTAGGCTTAATAACCAAAGAAAGAATCAGAGAGACCTTAGGTATAAGCCTGCAGTATCTGTTAAATCATCGTGTGACATTTACTATAAGTTTGGGTTGTTATTCTGAGCATTCCAAGACAAAAATATTAAATCTCTGATTTCAAATTTAAATCTTTTTGAGACAAGCTATGCAAATAATTTCTTACCCAAATATTTATAAATGCAAAAAGCATTTTTAAGTATACTGATAATTGTTGGGTGGTGGTATCAAATGCCTTTAATCCCAGTCTTAGGAGGCAAAAGCAGGCTGATCTCTGAGTTTGAGTTCCAAGACTGCCAGGGCTACACAGAGAAACCCTATCTCAAAACAAAACAAGCAAATAAACAAAAAAATTTAATAATATCAATATAATTTCATAGTAATACCTGAAAATAGCTCTAAGTTTGTAGTAGATTGTGTTGGGGCGAGGACATTTCAGAGTCTCTACACATTCTGAAAGTGTGCACAAAGGTCTTTACCAGAAGTCCTACTCAGTACTTTAGCAACCAGGATATAAAACTCTCAGTCAGTGTCATTTGATGAACACAGAGTGCCCCAAAATTCCAACTGTTTGTCAAATCTGTCTGCTTTAAATACTGGCCTTATTGAAGTTGCAAGTTACTTTTCTTTTCCATTCTTAATTGACACTAATAATTGTACATGTTTTAGAAACATAGATAATTTGATGCATGAATATAATGTATAAATATCAAATCAGAGTGGCTAACATCCATATCTACTTAAACATTTGTCTTTTTTCATATTGGGAGAATTAAAGCTCCTTTCTTCTACAACACTTGAACAATTGTATAGTTATCTGTTATACTCTAGAATACTAGGATTAATCCACCCAGCATAACTACATGTTGTGTTTATTGCCTAACATCTTGACACCCAGTTTCTCTCATCTTCTTAGCTTCTACTTACCTTCAATCTTCTCAAAGACTTTTTGAAATGTGCCTTTTTGTCCTGTACATGTTAGTCACACAACGTAACATTTGTCTTTCTTTATCTGGCTCATTTTAGTTAATGCAATGTCCTTCAGCCCCAAGCACAATGCTGAAAACAACAACAAAACAAACAAAAGGATATTTTATTCTTTTTATAGTTAAATGATGCTATATTATATAAATATACCATCTTTTCCCTATCTGCTTCTCCATGAATGGATAGTATGGTTGACCTGTATCTTAGCTGTCGTGAGCAACACAACAGATGTACTGGAGTACATCTATCTCAATTATATATTGATTTCTTTCCCTTTATGGACCCACAATTGGGAAAGCTAGATATATAATAGCTTCACGTATTAATTAATTAGTCAATAATTGCCTTTCACAATGGCTATACCTATCTTCACCCCCATCAACAGTGTAAAAGCATTCCCTTTCCTTCATCCTTGCCAGCACTCATACTTGTCTTTGTTCTACACTAGGGCTCGCGACTAGTCAGAAATCTTTAAAGTTTATCAATAGATTACATCTTTATAGATTCATACATTTCCAACGCATAGACAGTTTTCTGAAATAAGAAAAAGCAATAGAACAGTACGGGAGTATGCGTTTGAGGAGATTGCAGCTCATTGGAAATTGCCCTCATAATTCCGAGCACACATTCTGTTATAGAAGATTGCTAGATAACTGTGATAGGGAAGACTCCAAGAGGGTGTGCAGGAAATGGTGTGCGTGTTGTTTTTCATAATGGGGAAAAAAATCATCGTCTTCCCAAGAGAAATGTGATTTGTGGAATGCAAATGGGACCTGTTGCTCAGTGCAGATCTGTACAGTCACAAGAATCACTCAAGAACAGAGTACAGAAAAACAGAGCCAAGAGAATCTATTTCTGCAGATACTAACTTGAGATTGAGCTGTGGCTAAAGAACAGGTGACCTAGAAGGTTCCATATAGATAGCCCGATCCACGGACAGTTAGGGGTGAAAGTTCTGTGGTTCTCTGCTTGCCTTGAGCCACACTGTTCCACAGTGTCCTCTGGTCTTCTCAAGCTTCCTCTCTCCTTCTCTGTTCTGTTCTGCCCAAATCTCCTGGTATCCCTCGATGTTATTCTGCTATTCAGTAAATATGTCTTCTACACCTGATGCTTGGGACCCACAAAGTTAGAATCTTTTCCAAGGACCTCCCCAGAGAAACCCCATCCATCCTTCGGTCACTCAAACCCTACACCAGTTGTATATGCTCCCTACTTTCTATTTCTGATGCTGAATGTAGAAGAGTGAATTTCTCAGTACCATTTCCTAGCTGCTGATATTTTTCCCCTCGTTGTCAATGATCACTTCCTGGCATGGGGTAGAGTTGAAAGAATCCTGGATTGGAACCAAGCTGCCAGGTGCTGCCATTAAGCCATCCACCATCTAGGTGAGGCACTGGGCCAAAGGATCAGCTCTCTTGAGCCGCAGGTGGTGTATGGGAGGCAGCGAGTGCTTTGCCAGATGATCTTTCAGATTTGCTCAGCTATCGTGTGCTAGGAGTGGGTGCAAAGGTGCTTTATACCCCAAGCTGAAAGCATTCACCATTCATCTGACTTGACTTCTGCCCATAAACCCCTCTTAGTGACCAAACACAAGACAATCCCTGCCTGACATGTGTTTTGAATTAACTAGAAATTGTCATGCAGGGTTTAAATTAACTCTTATGCAAAGCTTTAAATATTAAGGAGAGATCTAGGGCAATAAGCAAAGGAGCCAGGGGAAATAAGCAAAATTAAAGATGTTGAAGTCAGAAGTTAGCAATGACCTAAGCTTTTTTCTTCCTTCTTGTTTTTTTTTAATTATAGCTCCAGCACATCCTATGGGAAAGGGGGAACTCTTAAGAGAAGTTATATCTCTAGTGACTTTAGTGATAAATGTACAGCAACTTTCTATATTGCTCCTGGTCAAGGATGTCTGTGGTAGCCTGGAGTCCCATGGTTGTTTTCTGTTAGTTTTGTGGATTCCCAGGTGTGATTCCCCTGTCTGGGTTTTTCCACCCAGTTCATTCTAAGAAAACCAGCCAGCACACTCAGCTAAGCATAGAATGACCCTTGACAGTGCTTGAGAAGGCATTTCAGAAAATAAGTAATGTCATGGTGTGATCAAAAGAGATAGGGGATAGGAAGAACACAACCTTCTGAGTCAGCTTAATTTGAGTTTCCCCTTCTTCTATTTGCTGACTGAGATCTTTGGGAAGTTATTTAACCTTCCCTGCATTCAGTTTCTTATCACCAGGCGAGAGATAATAGTAGCTACCCAGCAAGGCTTCCAGATGATTAAATGAGGTGAGGAGTATGAATCTCCCCTTCCCCAAGCACACAGCATATACAGAAGGAGAGGTAACTTCTTTTAGTCACTCAGCGAGATGATATAAGTAAATCTAATTCCCTGAACTATGGGCCATTTCCCTGAAAGGAAGCCCTGATCACAGTGTCTGGAGGGTCATTAGGTCTGTCTGGCTTCTGAATGTGGCAACAAGGAGTTTCATTCGTTGATGGTGCAAATGCAAAATGGTGCCGCCACTTTGCAGATAGTTTTACAGTTTTTTAAAAATTAAGTGTACCTTCACCATGTTGTCTACCAACCACATTGCTTTATCCTAACACAAATGAGTTAAAAGTCTCACATCCATACAAAAACTTACACATAAATGGTTATGCCAACTTCATTCAGACTTGCCACACTTGAAAATAATTAAGATGCTTTTCAGTGGCTGAGTGAATAAACTATAGTATATCCACTCAATGGGATATAATTTAGAACTAAAGAGGAAATGAATTATCAAACTGAAGGAAACTTAGTAGCACAATGTTTAGTGAAAGGAGGCAGTGTGGACATTCTATGTACTGTATAATTTTGACTGTATGACATCCGAAGTTGCCATGACAATTGAAGTGGTAAATAAAAAAATATAAAGCATTCACAGGGGCCTTGGAGGCTAAGGTTGGATGGACAAAACAGAGGATGTTTTAGGAAAGTAAAATATTTATTAAAATACCATGACAGCTGTTACACATTTTTAACACTACACGACCATTATGACCAACTGAGTGAAAGAGGAGCAAGTTAGCTTGAACACAATGTTTCTTTTTTGTTGTTGTTGTTGTTGTTGGGTTTTTTTTTTTTTTTTTTTTTTGAGACAGGATTTCTATGTGGCTTTGGAGCCTGTCCTGGAACTAACTCTGTAGACCAGGCTGGTCTCGAACTCACAGAGATCCGCCTGCCTCTGCCTCCCCAGTGCTGGGATTAAAGGCTTGCGCCACCATCACCCGGCCTAACAAAATGTTTCTGTATGGCTTCTTCATCTATGGGAAGTAACACACTGGTACCAGTTGTTAATAACCAGGAAAAATGTGTGTTCAAGAGAAGGACAAGTGTGGCTGCACTCTCTGCTTAAAATTTCTGTTAACCTAAGGCTGCTCTTAACTTTTCATTTACAATTGATTACTTTAGTCGGGCTGCAGGGGGTTGCTCAGTAGTTAAAGCTGTCACTGATCATGAGGTACTGAGTTTGAAGCCCTAGGACTCATGAAAAGCAAGGCATGGTCATTTAAGTCCAGAATTCCAGTGCTCCTATGGAAAGAAGGATGAAGAAGCAGGAGAATCCCTGAAAACCCACAGGCCGCCTAGCATGGAGCACGCAATGGTGGGAAACAAAAGGGGGATCCTGTCTCAAACATTCTGAAGGTGAAGAACAAGATCTAAGATTGTCTTCTGACCCCCACACATATGTTACACACAAACATGCACAAACGCAATACACATAAGATTAAAGTACTTTATTATTTGCCACAAAAATTTGTTATGCAAATTCATTTGTCAAGTGACAATAGTGGCACTTAGAAAGAGTTGCACGCTTGCTGAATTGATTTAGGTTCAACTATGCTTCAGCACATGTCTGTATAGAGATAGCTACTCTCTGCACATCATGGTTTACACTGTCCGATTAATGAGCAGTTCTCCTAGACCATATTCTTCTGTTTTGCTGGTGTTTATAGTCTTTGTGTATATAAATGTCTGAGCAGTGTATAAACACAGCATAGATAACATGAGCCCCACTGCCAAAGCCAGTCAAGACGATGGTTAAATTCATGTCTTTGAGACTATAAGACTGAAGCCTCATTTTCTTTTTGTTAGCCTAAGGTTGTCTAAGTGAATCTGTATTACTTTCCCGTGGCTGTCTTAACTACAGTGGATTGGACAAAGCTTACAATGCCTCTGATTTTAAAGAGACAAAATTCTATGATGTTGAGGGTGATTAGATTATCCCTGATTACCAAGGGTATCTCCCTATTAAAGGAGAAACCTAATGTATTTACAAACCCCTTTCAATTAAGCAATGTACTCAACCCCATGGGTGTCACATGGGACATGGTTGTCAAAAAGGGACTATTCCACTTACTACTCCTGTGCTGGGACAAATCACTGCAACTTGGGCTTTATTTGTTAATGCATCTAGTTTGCATTTACTACAAGCACTTTCCTTTCCTTTGGCCTGATAGATCTCTCTCAGCCTGTTTACCTCTCTAAAGGCAGTGAGCTTTGATGGGAGGAGAGGACATTTCTTAGAGCAATGGTTACCACCTTCCTAATTTCAGCCCTTTAATTGGTTCCTCGTGTGGTGATAACTGCCAACCATAAAATTATTTTGTTGTTGCTTCATAGCTGTAATTTTGTTACTGTTATGAATCATAATGTAATTATCTGATATATAGGAGAGCTGATGCGTTACTCTGGGAGAGAGTCATTCTGCCCCAAAGGGGTCACGACCCGCTGGTCCAGAACAACTGTCTTAGAATATGAACATCAAGTTCTTGTCTTTTTTTCTGTCCCGTTTTGCCTGCAAGATTTAGGGAAATTTTGTGAAAGTGGTGCCTTAAGTAAGAATGAGAATAGAATGATTATCTGACAGCATTTTTGATAGCTGACTGCAAGCGTGTTTATTTACTCTATGATAACAGACTGTGAATTCTTTAGAGGTTAATTTTGTGCCTACTCCTTAGCCTGTCACTTCCCTGCTGGGTTTTTCTTAACTTTGCTGTACTCCCTGTTTTTGTTGGAATCACTCTTTACTACAACTCCCAAATACACACACACACACACACACACACACACACACACACACACACATATATATGTATCTATTATCCCCTCTTCATTTTCTTCCCTCCAATCCCTCTTATATACTCCCTTGTTCTCATTCATGCATGTATATTAATGAGTCTATCTATCTGATCAGTCCGTCTAATGTTACTTGTATGTATATGTTTTCCTAGCTGAAAATTTGGTATTTCATAAGCATTTGGTTTACTCTTCCCGGGAGAAGAACATTTATTCTACTCTCAGAATTCCTTAGTTGCTTGCAGTTCTTGGTCCTGTTGCCTCTTCAGATTGATGAGGACATATATAAAAGCATTCAGTTAAATAAAGACAATAAGGATAAAGAACCTGGCAACACTCAGCCATCCTTGTTCTTTCTCTCTTGTAAAGAGATAAGATGAGTAGATTTCAGGATGGGAATGAAAGATCATCCATAGGGCATAGCTGTCTGTCACCTCAAAAACCTGGAAAACCATACTACCTGTAGGTGTGCAGAAGAAGAAAAAACCTGTGTCAGATGATAACTCAGATAAAATGACTCCAACAGGAAAATGGAGTGGGATTAAATGCACCCTGGATGGATGGAAAGGCCAGAGACTCGGGGAAACAAGAGCAACAGGTTGAGGCAGGCAAGGCATTCACACATAGCATGTTATCAGATCACTAATCATTTTACACTCCTGATCACGTGATAAATTAGGTTCCAGTGATAGAGCTGAGAACCATGGGGAGGAAAGTAATCATGGAATTAGTCATCCTGCTTCTGAAATATTCAGCTGGTCAGCCTGAAGTGTGATAAAGTAAAACTCATGGTTCTACTGATCCCTGGCATGAGTTCCCAACAAGGACTTAAAACTGTCATCAGAAATGGCAATATTCCCTTCAAATTTAGTTTGGCGTGTTATTTTCATTAGCCTGAAAACTTCCCAGGGATAAGACCTATGTAACTGTCTTAATATAATTTCTGGCATGAAATAAAAATCTCAGTGAGTTTTTAATGAATAAAAGCTAAAACCAGCCAACAACAGTGCTTATTAACAACTATATAATAACTTACTTGTGACTGCTCCTCCAGTCTTGTGTCTGTTCTCAAAAGAAGCAGGAGCTGGAGCTTGTGGACAATGTACAGCATCCTCTTCTTCCTATAGGTCCTAATGGGTTGCTAGGGAAGAAGGGATTAAGTAGGAGGCTCCTACTCTCAGCAGCTCACAAGGCACAAAAGGGATAAGCTTGGATAAATTGGAAAATGACCCTATTGGATACAATCTAGTGCATTGGCAAAGCATCTGCCAAGGGCATCTTGTAATTGTAGATTTTTTTGTATGGTGAATGACACAAATCTGGACTAGAATTATATAGGTTTTAGCATCTAATGTTTGTACCACTTTCTAATCTGACAGTATCTGGCAGGTTGTGAGAATTCAGTCTAAGGTGACCAAGTAGTGGGTCTTTGGGATAGGATCCTTCCAGGGAGGAGCAATTTCACACTCTTACTATCTAATTTGTGTGTATACTTCATTCTAGCATTTATATTTCCTTTTTACTTTACTTTATTTTATTTTTTGGTAGTGTGAACTGCTAAATGGTTCTCTTTAGCAGAATTACGCAGGGCCTTGTATGCTGTCTGTGTGACTGGTCTGTGTTTGCTTCTACTCTGAAACAGGATGGAAATTAGATAAGCAAAGAGACCCTGGGGCAAGCCAGTAACGATGGCCATTACCATTTATTAAGCAGGTGTTGAATGAATTGGTCTTTTTATCGTAATGCAGATTTACAGTGCAATAGGCAATCCATTTTTCAATTTGGTGTACTGCTGCTGATAAATTAACAGATGTCGATTGATTTTTTCCCTCCAGTCCCCTGTTTACACCTGACAGGCCATACTTTATAGCTGAACAGTTATTTGAAGTTATAAACATTATAATTAGCAATTTTTTAATTAGGCTGACAATTAACAGGAGATTTGCAAAGCTGCTAATTTGACATGTCATACTCTCTGTAGTGTTTATGTTAACCACAACTTGAGTGAATTCACTTGAACAGAACCACAGTGTCTGGTTTTTACAAAAACAACTGGGTCTCTGAAGGACCTCTCTCCCCACTTGGCTAGCATCACAGACTGGCACTTTTGACAGAGAAGCAGAACTTCTGTTGAGATTTCATAGGATAATAACACTGACAGGCAGTTCTGAAACAATAGAATCCCACACAAAGGGAATAGCTCAAAGCACATAACGCAAAAGCCATTTTCACTCACTGAGTTTGACACGCATATGTCAAAGTTATACCAATCCCAGACACATTTGTGACTGTGTTCAGAACCAAGAATTCAAACGGGAGCAAAGTAGGTTCTTCGAACTCATAGCCAAAGGATTCTTTCAATAAGATCCACTTACCTATTGTGTGACTTTTTGTAGAGAGTCATAAACAAATGTCATTTTGCCCCTAGTTTGGGAACTAGTAAAAACAAAGTAACATTTCTACCAATGTCCAACATGGAGAACCAATAAGCTTGCATAGGGAGTTACTTGCAGAAGAAAGGATGGCTCAAACCCAACCATGTCAAGAAATATCTGGCTTAAGTTGCAGACAGCTCAACAGGTCAGAAAGAGAATGTCTTTTTAGAAGCAGGCCTTACTGCTTAGATACCCTTGAGTGGGGAGGGGTGGGATTGGCAACTCATGAAAATTTCCTTGCAACTTGGGAGTTGTCTTCAGGAAATCCCTCCAGGATGGAATGCTTCAGTTTAGAGGGAATTGTTTTCCAAGGACTCCCAGAAAGTTTCCTCGGATCTCTCTTGCTCCTTAGCTATGTACTTCAGTGCTATTATTTCCTGTATTGAATCTGATGGAATGAGAAAGAAACAGAAGGATGAAAACAGAAATAAAGGTTGTGTTGCTGGCTTCCCAGGAAATTTTCCAGCTTTCCTATCACGCCAACATCGTTTTCCTACCAAAAGCAGGTTTTATGTTGGCTCTCAGCTCCTGACATTCTAAAATGACATACTTAGTTTAATAGGGCAGGTAATGTTCAGCTCCTCTGCCATCTTCTGCATTGTCCTAAGAAACATTTCCCAGCAGAGAACATGCTACATTCTGTTGAACACTCTAGATAGTTTGTAAAAGGAAAGAGGCTCAGCAATTTGTAATTTCCAAAGTGAGATGGACAGTGCGGCTCATTTTCTCCACAGTCTGTGCAAGGCCGAGAGAATAAAAAAGAAATTACTGAAAATGTCCAATATGAGGAAGATGAACCATTATTTCTGTCAGGCTTAATAAAAGGAAAACATTTTAAAGATAAAAGAATATCCAGCTTTAAATTCTACCAGTCCATCACCACCTTCTTTCCCACGGAGGAGTCTAATTTTCTATATGCCATGAGCAGACCATTAGTTAAAATTTACAGTTCTTCCCAAAACAACTAATTGAAGTTGGAATGTCCCCTGAGCGTTAATTAATAACTTTTTTGCTGAATTCATTTTTTCCATCTTTTAAAATCTTGATATGAAGAAAGCTGCCACCTGGACATCTAAACCTGAAAACCTCCTTTGATGTTTTCACGAGCCTCATGGTTTCTCTGGTGTATGTTGCAAAAGAATATGATACTGTGGAATCCAAGTGCAGTGAATTAGTCAGAAATCCCAAGCGTCAAAAGCACTTCGTTATTAGAAAATTAGATAAACAACATCACTTTAAGGAAACAATTTATGAAATTTTTAAAAATGCTAAAACGTCTTTATTTTTAAAAGTCAATTCTGTTTTTCTCTGGTCTATCCTCATGCCTCTACTTCATGTTATGGGAAAAAAATCCACTACCTCACTGAATGACAGAATAGATAATGATCGAGGAGAATAATTTAATAGTATCTGCTACAAATATAAATCCCTTTAAAAAATAACAATTATGATTTTTATAATTAATGTGATAACAATTATTAATTAATTAATGTTAACACTGTATTGGCCTAATGAAGTTCAGCCCTATCCCAAATTTTAGCCAGATTCTATACACATTCCATGTATTGAAAGAGCCATAGGTCTTCTAGGTCACAGCGATGAACCACAATTATTAAAAGAATGGCCTCATATGAAACAAGCAATGTGTCACTCACAAAGGTATATACTTTACCACAGAAGACCACAGAGTCTTATATAATTATCCTCTTATTTCCCTACTTAGCCCATAAGAAAATTGAACAAACTAATTATTATACCTTAAACATTTTGCACAAATTTATTTTCAGTTAGGAGACTGAACAAAGAAGGAAGGTAGAATTAGACATGGGTACCAGAAAACTGGTGAAAGACGGCCAACGAACAGAAAATGATGCTATCTGGAACCCGCCAATAGGAATATATTTTTCTGAACACCCTATTAACCCAAAAGGAATTATTATTATTATTCCCAGAGAGTAATAGACATCCCCATGGATGACATTGAACCTTAAATAAAATTAACTTGCTATGTTCTTGTTGTTTTAAAAGGCATGGAAGTTAGTTTTAAAATGTCATAAACATGTTACCAAGAAATGACTGTGGTTACATTCAGGCCATACTCTTTAAAGAGATTCACTTCATTATTTAAATTAAAATTAGATAAGTGAGAAATACATTGCATATATGAGTAGCACATATCTCTGACAAAACTTACATCTTACCCTCAGAACAAATTTTATTAAAAATAATCCAGTGTAGTATACACATAATTAATGCATTTTAAACACAAAAGATGCCTTCTTTTGCTCCCCCAGAAGGAGATAATTTATATCCACAACAATGACTGTGAATAGGAATGCCAGTTAAAACTTCCAGGCCTCAGTTCTGACAAGTTAGATGGGACACTAACTCTGAGTTTCCTGCCAAACTTATTTGTGCCCACTAGGAAGATTTATAATGAAAAGGCATTAGCCAACCTACAATTGTGCTTTTATAATTCCACATTTATAAAGTGGATTTCCATCTTCTCTCTAGAATCAATTGAAGTGCTGAACTTTGGCCTAAAGAATAGAATGTTTGGAAACAGAGAAGCTGTGGGTACTCCTTCCCTGTGATGATGAAGCAGACAAGACAGTTGTAACAGCGGTTGTGTTACGATAAATGGTTAATCAATAGTAAATTAGTTATAATTAAGTATGCATTGCAAAGGTGTTCTCAGCCTACTAATTAAGACTGTTTGCTCCTAATGGACCCAATGAGCCTTGAGAAAATGCAAGCCTGAAAGGCCCATTCGAAGATCTGCCAGCAAACACTTTTTCATATTCTACATCTGCTTCGTCTGCTTAGACCATGGAGTATCAGAGAGGTCGCCATCTTCTGTAATATCATGCTATGCATTCGTTTAACAGCCCTCAGATGTTCTAGTGTTTGTCTTTCACGATAATGATGCTAGTGTATTCAGCAGCCCTGCAAAGAAACCCATGAGAAAAACTGAACCTGCTGACTCCAACTGTCCCCCATCTTGATCCTCTCCTGCCTTTCCCTGTATTCCTTGTATTGAGAAGTACAGATTTTCTCTGGCCTGTTTATTCATCCTCCGAAATTATAGGTGCCCTTTGAACAGAATAAAGAATAATGAAGAAAAGAAAAACACTGGCATTTCAGCTACCATGGTCTTATCAATCATTCAACCGAACTTTGATGTTTCATTGTGCATGCCTGAATTGGACCAGTGTGACCAGAGGCTAGACTGAGGAAGGTGAAAACAGAGCCAGAAGATTCTGGTTTGGTACTCCTGACTAAGGAGTGTCTGTGATCTCCAAGCAGATACAGGTTGGCTGACCTTCCAGAAGGCTTTCCTTGAAAGGTCGCACAATCATGAATGTGCTATGTGACTGTCATTACCAATTAGTGCTTATAGAAAGATGCTTTTAGAGCAGAGCATGTAGCTTAGCTAGCGGAGATCCTGCCTAGCAGGCAGGCTAGGATTGAACCCCCGGCACCACATATACCAGGCATGGTACTGCATACCTACAATTTAGCACTCAGGAGGTAGAGGCAGGGGGTCAGAAATTCAGAGCCATGTGTAGTAAGTTCAAGACCAGCTTGTGGAGGACTTAATCTGCATCCAGGATGAATTCATATTGGAATACATCTAGGTAAAAGCAAGAATGCCCCATGTGGAGGAAGGTATGTTCTAGAGGAAGTAGGCAGAGTACAGAAACAACAAGAGCAAGGAGGTTTGCACTGCAATTCCTGCAAAACACCAAGTGCACAAGGGACTAGGGGAGGGGCCCAGCATGGCACAGAGAGGAGGGAGCTCAGTTAAGTCAGGAACTGTGAGGCTGGCAAGGCTAAGGGAGGCTATTTAAAAAGTGAAATCTAAGCCAGCACTAGATAATGGAAAAGCATCCCCATGCCCCCAGAGAAGACGCTCTCACAGACTATCCAAGCCAGATTCCTTGACTTTGGGCAGCCACAAGGGGAAAAAAAACCCGAGGCTCATGTGTAAAGGTCAACTGAGGCTTGGTGAGAAAGGGACTTAACAAAAGTCTTCTAGGAGTCTGTGAAGAATATGGCCTTTGCTTTGATAAGTGACCAGGCAGGGATTGGTCATAGAACAGGATCCAGACTGTGAACGCATGGAGCTACTATTGTCCTGACTTTAGGTGATTTCTTACTCTCCTCCAGCTGCCATAGGAAACTCCCACAGACAAGGTAATCATTAATAGAAAAATGGTTTCCCCCAGCTAGCAGACTGGGGAACTACTGGTTGAGCTGAGGGCTTCTCCCTAGCTGTCAGATGAGTAAATCTCCTGTCTTTGGATGGTACAAAGATGGGTAGGAAACTATTAGGGTCTCTTTTTAGGACAATTAATCTTATTTGTGTAGACTTCACCTACTCCCAAATCTCGTATCCTAAAGCTGTCACCTAGGGGCTAGGATTGCAAACATAAGACCTTGGCAGGGCACAATCAGTCCACAGTAAGCCGTCCAGAAGTGGGAGCAGGCAGGTGAAGAGCTGATGCATAGTCTATCATAAGGCAAGCAAGGACAGGATGAGCATGCTCTGGAATGCAGGTGAGGCACTGTGGCAGTCTGAGGAGGAACCCCTCGGGCATCCCTGACACAATGAACATGGGAACTCTCCATTTGTTTCTTAGTGTACACTTTTTTAAACATTGATTCTCACGAGCTCGGGTCAGCTATCTCTGTGGATTTCAGCATCATGATCTTTATCTTGACCCCTGCCCCCTTGATCATATAATTCCTTCTCCCTCTCTTTGACTGGACTCTCAGAGCTCAGGCTGATGCTCAGCTGTGGGTCTCTGCCATATGCTTCTATTAATTACTGGATGGAGGTTCTATTATGACAGGTAGGTTAGTCACCAGTCTGATTAGAGGGTGCATGAGCTGGCTTATTGGAACCCATTCCCTATGGTGGGATGCCTTGCTCAGCCTTGATGCGGCCGGGGGTGGGGGAGGTACTGCTTCAACTTAGTGTGTCAGGTTTTGTTGACTTCCCATGGGAGGTCTTACCCTTTCCAAGGAGTGGTTGGGGTAAGTAGGCCTTACCCTTTCTGAGGAGTGGGTTGTGGTAAGTAGAGGGGAACAGAAGGAGGGAAGGGAGAGGGAACTGTCGTTTGTATGTAAAATGAATAAAAAATGTAAAATTACAAAAAACATTTATTTTCTTAATTTACTTGCTCTAAGGAACTCATGTTTCCAGCTTCTGATTTTCTAAAATGTCATGGGATCCATAAATACTGAAAAACGAGATGGATGGAGAAAGCAGTTTATTCCCAGACAAGCTCCTGCTGGGATTCTACAGGTTGGGTTTAAACGACAAGTCTCAATTGCCAGGAATCAGAATTCCTATGTGGGTCATCACCATCGAAGATATAGGGAACATGAAGTCAGCAGGTCCTGGTAGTCCCAGCTCCTCTCTAGGTCTATGAGCACCTGAGATCAAGAAGCTTCGGATATATTCCACATTGTTCTCGGTGTCTTTATCCATTATATGTGAATGAATATCCATTATGTGTAAATTATTGCCAATAGATGACAATAATTATTATAAATGGCAAAAACATTTGTCTAAAATCCCTGTATGTTTGATAAATGTGTTTAGCTTACAAAGGACTAGCATTCCTAATTTATAAGATAATTCTGGAAGCATCAATCAGGAGAAGGGGCTATGTGGATTTTATAGATGAGATCAGCAGACAGGATAGGGCTCACTGTGGAAAGGACCCTGGCAATCAGCTTGCAGAAGTGTGGTTTCCCTCCTTCAGAGCAAACAGTAATACATGGCTCCAGGTGTGTCTCCATAGATTTGTGAAATGAAGGAAAATGGCTGCCGGAGCCCAGGCATTCCTGTCAGGGTTGCCAGAGCCGCCAGGTACATCTTTGGAAACAGTACGTGTGGGGCTGGGGCAGCATGTACGAAGAACTCTGATGAAGATACATTCTGTCCTGTTTGTTTAAGCACACAAAGTTTCTAATGGAGCCGTCAGACCTTGCTTATTGGCTAATAGTTTAATTAGGCCCATCTGGAGGATGCTGCGGTGAACACTGCCCAGGCTCTGATAATGGCAGGGATGTAATTTGTCATTCTGTGGCCAATGACTGGTACACTCCCAGCCCTAAAGCCATGCAGGAGCAGTGCTGACTGTCTTAGGAGGGGACAGGTGAACACCTGAAGCATTTCTGTGGTTCACCTTGGTGCGGAAGAAATCACAGCTTCAGAAAGTCACACAGAGACTGTCCTGTCGGCCATCCCAGGAGAAAGCTTTCTCCGTTGTGCGCAGTGAAGTCATTGCGATGCATTAGCCTTTGACAGTGAGTGCTCTGCTCTTCACTGGGGAAATACAGCAGGTGGCTAAGGGAAGGAGGGACATGCATCTTTTTCAGGTATGACATTAAATGTCAGGCCTGCCGCCACACTACTGGAACAATACCACAATGAGTAAACAGAGAATTAAACTTTTACACCCTGAAAGACTTCGCTGATGTTCAAGGTGAGTGATGTCCTCGGGCAAAGATTATGGGAGAGAAATTAAATTAAACCTTTTATAGACCGATAGCATTGATTTCTGATGCTGTTAGATTGGTGTCTGACATTTAATAGCTCAAGGTTCTATGGCTTCCACAAAGAAAAGACTGGAGAGTTCCACTTTTCTGTTGTGATTTTTTTTCACATCTACTTGCGCAGTAGCTATACTCTCGTTCTTCTACTTCCTTTTGTAGCCTTCTCCTCTAGGACCACTCTTAAAGTACTTAACATGTTAAATATCTGATCAAAATGGTTTTTACCATTTTATAATGCAGATGCTGACCTAATCAGAACACCATTGCAAACCCAGCATTTTCTTAAGTGACATAGACTGAGGTTGAGTAGCTTCTAGGAACACTGAGAGAAACATAAATATATAAATCAGCCTGTAAATCTCTCTTTTGGTAGGGTTGTCCCTTAACTCTGTGTTTTAAGGGGGAATGTGGGAAAATCCCACGGTAACTATCACAGTATTTATGGCTACATTCTATGTGGGAACCAATAGCTATGGCACATGCCATGTGGCAGCTCATCAACATTTCCCATTTTAAAGACCCACAAAAATAATCTGTAATTGCATTGGAAAGCCTTTCCAGTGGGTTCTTTTTCATTTTGGACTTTATACACAAGCACTACATCTACACCATTCTTGCTTCTCCCTCCCTCCTCCATCCAACTTCTCCCATTGACACGCCTCCCAAAATTAGGATCTTTTTAATTAGCATTGGTACATGTATAATACACACACATATATATATATTATGTTATATATATATATGTACATGTTCATACAACATACTAAATCCATTTAAGCTTAGGTAGGGTTCCTGTTGCTGTGACAAGACACCATGACTACAGCAACTCTTATAAAGGAAAATATTCAATTGAGGGTGGCTTAGAGATTCAAAAGTTTCATTATGACAGGGCACGGTGGCATGCAGGCAATGGTACTGGAGAAGGAGCTGAGAGTTCTACATCTTGATCCATACGCAACAGAAATTGAACTGAGACACACTTCCTCCAACAATGTCACACCCTCTTCACCAATATATACCTCCTAATGTGCCACTTCCTGAGTCTCTGGGAGGTCATTCCTATTCAAAACCACTCAACATGTGCCCAGTACTGACCACTTGGACTTGGACAACTGTGTGGAAGCTTAGATGGGAGGAGACTAATTCTCCCTTTCTCAGCAACCGTAGATCACCTGTAGTTCTTCATCTAGTAGTGGGACCATGTGGAATTTCCCATATTAATTAACATTGCCATTATAGTAATATTGTTTGGGCAACCATTTTGTTGAGACTTCATAGGTTACTCTACCCTGTCATGTCTGGGGAGCATTGCCTAATGGCAGGCACTTTGAACTTCAGTCTTTTCATCACCTTTTTTTTTTTTTTGTAATTTTCTCTAAGTGTTAGGAATAGTGGTTACATTGTAAATGTAATAGCTGGAGTTGGGCACACATAGCCACTCATTCTCTACATTCTAGGCAGTTGTGGATTTTGCAAAGGTACAATATAATATGAGTAGTCCTAGTGCAATTACAGAAGCCAGACTTCTAATGCATCCTGTTTACATAATCGTCACTCCTCCCTCAGGACATGATTTCAGAAATTGGTTTAGGAATAATTAAGTACACGTCACAAACTCAAGAATATTAGCAGAAGTTGAGAGACTTTTTCCTGCCTTCGCAAATCTCTATGACATGCAAATGATACACTGGAAACCAGTGGCTCAGTGGGCCAGTAAGTGGGAGGGGAGATGGAATCAGGAAGATTCCACAACTGTCAGTAGTTTCTGCTGAGACATACCCACACTGACATAAGGAGGAGACACCTACTGAACCATAAGTTTTGACAGCCTGTCTTGCTATTTGCCCAGGTTAAAGGGTAGTTACTTCCAAAGCAATCCACAAATTAGATTTTGTTTTATATGCCTAAACATTTAAGATTCCAAAGAAAACAAAAGAGAGGGTTGGAGAAATGGCTCAGTAGTTGAGATTTCTACCTTGCGGAGTGGGGAAAGGAGAGTGATGCCTCTTACAGGTAATCAGCAGTCAGTGAGCACCCGACTCCTGGTTCCCTCTGCTAAATTAGAGAATCACAACAGTGCCATCCACAAGGCATTGCTGTTAACCTGATGGCTCCAATGCACAAAAGGTATCTTTAAAATAAATGACATAGAAAAATTGTTCACTAATTAGTCACCATTTATTCTGCTGCAAGCTCAGACTCACTCATACTAGGTTTTGTTAATATAACTACAGATTTAGTTTCTGCATGTGCATTGAAGGGGGAAAGCAACTAAAATAGTGGAAGAGGTTGTATGTATGACAGGTTATGGTGGTGGTCCAGATCTCTTGATGAAACATGACTATCAACCAGTTCTTAGGTACATCCCTAGTTTTCTACAGAGAAAAGAGAATACAAAACTGATTCCGAAGAAAACATAGTGGCTGATATGATGTTTCATTGGGTACAGATACTTGTCAGCCAGATTCATGATCTGAGTTTCATGCCTGGAACCTATATGGTGGAAAGAGGTAACAGACCCCTGCAAGTTTTCCTCTTACTTCTCTATATGCACCAGAGAATGAGTGTCACCTTCCATATCCACATATATGCAAACATATGTACGTGAAAAATTAATTTGAAAAAAATTGTGATTTATCCTGTAAAACTAAGGAACTAGTCAAGGAAATCCCCAGACAAATATTTTAAATTAAACTTGCTCAACCACTCCTAACCTGACTCTACATCCATTTTCATTTGTTCAATCCTAGGAATGCCTGATGGAAAGGCTGAAGATCAAACTTGCTTGACTTCCTGCCCCTCCACTGGCCACTTCAAATTAAAGCACATCACTTTGTGCCTGGCTATGTGTGAAAGAGTTAGAAATAAATCCACTTTGAAGAGAGCATTACTGAGGAAGATGAAGTATTTTAGGAACCAAAGGAGAGAGTCTAGGACACATGCAGTATAAACTTCATATAATAATCTTCAGAAGCTCAAAAGGGCAGAGAAATGCTATGCTTTATTAGAAAAGGAGAAGCTTTTCAAAACTGTAAAAATATATTTTTTCAAATTTCTAAGCTTTCTGCTAACATATTGACACATTCTTAAATTCAATCTTGTTGAGTTTCTCTATGCAATTCCTCTATGTGTGTATCTTTCTATTTAGAATGAAATGTATCTATTTAGAAATTCTTACACCAACTCAATGATGTCGAGCTCATAAAATAGAGCATACAATTTCTGATACATCCTAAATAAGTTAATTACACAGAGACAAATATAGAGAGTAGAGATCAAGATAGGTAGAGATGGGAGGGAGAGTTAGAAGAAGAGGAAAATGGAGACATTGTAAAGGGTGATTATGGAGGTGGGAGTGAGGATGGGGAGATGATGGAGACAGAGATGGAAATAAGGATGAAGATGATGGAGATGGGGTGTGGATGAGGATGCAGATGGTGTGAGTGGAGATGATGGAGACGGGAAAAGAGATGACATAAATGGAGATGGTTTAGATGCAGATGGGGGTGGAGACAGAGATAGAAGTGGGACCAAAGGTCAAAGAAACCACAGCTAAATGGAAAAATAAGCCATAAACCTTGCATTCATTTTCCATAGAGCTCCTACAAAGGACACTAAAAGCACTTTCTATTTTTAATATTCCTTTTTAAAAACTACATCAAAATAAAAAGACCTCAGATGATTCATTTTTCTTGTTGAGAGTCTCTTCATTTATCTTTTTAGATTGTGCTTTAAAATCAACGAGGAGCTGTAAGCGATATTAGCGGTGACAGTGGAACACATGAGTGTTAATAGTGACTTGGTGGGAAGGTTTTTTTCTCAGAATTTAATTCTCCTCCAAGTTGTTGAGATTTACAATTTTCTCACCATCCTTCATCATTATTAAGTGCATCGCTTGTTTCTAGAATCAAAGAGATCTCTGTTATTGGCTATTTAAAGGTATAGATACCATGCCAGAGTTACATCCCAAGGGTGTGTACAGAGTTACTAGCTGAGTCCTGTTTGCAAGCAGAAGGGCCAGCTTAGCATATTCTAGAGTTTCATTGAATTCATCTATGTGAAAAACATGTACTCCATCTTCTGAACACTGAAGCAAATCAAAGTGAAGATGGGAAGCTGAGTAGGAGATAGGGTACTAGAAATACAGAAAACCATCAGAAGTTAGAACTAGAAAGCAATCCAAACTCAAGAACAAAAGACTGCTCCATCAATTGATCCCAGAACACTGCACACATTGTCACAGATTATCTGTATTTCACTACAAATCCATCCAGCAAATGACTTTATGTGAGCACGTTGATGGCCCTGTGAGTTCACCTGTCAGTCAAATCAGTCAAATCAAATTCTGCCATCACCCTGAAAGGCTATCACAGTTTCACAACAGTCATTAGCATGCCTTTAGAAGTTAGTATTCCTAACCCTTAGGAGCTTTCTTTACATGACTAAATTTTTATTAGTATTAAACAAGACGAACAAAAATTTTTCTGGATGTAAAGAATTACACAAGCATATTCTAAGGAAACCATGACTCAGAAAAGACTCTACTGGTGTGTACAGTATAAGCTTAGGTATGGTCTTAAAAAGATATTCTGTTTTGGTGCGTGCATGCGTGTGTGTGTGTGTGTGTGTGTGTGTGTGTTTGTATGTGTTACATGAAACTGACAATTTTTTTATTTTTAAAATTTTTAATTGATTTTATTGAGCTATACATTTTTCTCTGATTCCTTCTCTGCCTCTCCCCTCCCCCTTAACCCTCTCCCATGGTTCCCATGCTCCCAATTTACTCAGGAGATCATGTCTTTTACTACTTCCCACGTAGATTAGATCCATGTATGTCTCTCTTAGGGTCCTCATTGTTATCAGGGTTCTCTGGAATTGTGAACTCTTGTTTTTTTCGCTTTATGTTTAAAAAACACTTATAAGTGAGTACATGTAATAATTGTCTTTCTGGGTCTGGGTTACCTCACTCAATATGATGTTTTCTAACTCCACCCATTTGCCTGCAAATTGCAAGATGTCATAATTTTTCTCTGCTGTGTAGTATTCCATTGTATAAATGTAACACATTTTCTTTATCCATTCTTCAGTTGAAGGGCATTTAGATTGTTTCCATGTTCTGGCTATGACAAACAATGCTCCTCTGTAAAGCAAAAGACATGGTCAACAAGATAAAACAACAGCCTACAGAATGGGAAAATATCTTCACCTACCCCACATCAGACAGAGGTCTAATATCCAAAATATACAAAGAACTCAAGAAATTGATCATCAAAAGAACAAATAACACAATTTAAAAAATGGAGTACAGACCTAAACAGAGAGCTCTCAATAAAGGAATCTTAAATGGCGGAAAGACACTTTTAAGGAAATGTTAAACACCCTTAGTCATCGGAGAAATGCAAATCAAAACAACTCTGAGATTCCATTATAAACCTGTAAGAATGTCCAAGATCAAAGGCACTGATGACAATTTATGTTGGAGAGGTTGTGGGGTAAAGGGAACACTCCTGCATTGCTGGTGGGAATGCAAGCTGGTACAGCCCCTTTGGATGTCAGTGTGGCAATTTTTCACATAACCTTCCTCAAGACCCAGTAATATCACTTTTGGGTATATATCCAAAGGATGCTCAATCATGCCACAAGGACATGTGCTCAACTATGTTCCTAGCAGCATTGTTCTGCTGTAGTTGATTGAACCTAACACAGCCAATATGTACAGAAATGAAAACTAACATAAGTACTCCCAGCACTCATCATTGCCAACATTGTTGGTATTTGTGCCTTTGCTTCTTATTGTTTGATGCTGAGAATCAAAATTCAGATTCGTCCATTCTATGCAAGTGCTCTGCCATCCAGCCCTCTTAAAGTCTGAGGACCTCTAATTCTCAGAGCACACACCCCTTAAACCCAGTTCTCTCCCAATAGAAATCTGCTAATGGTTTTACGCTGGCCTCAGCTGTCCAATATTCATCCTCACATTATACACGTGGATTATTTGCCCTCCAGGAACCTCTCACAGATGCCCTTGTATTAGGTTAGGCACCATTCACCATGTCGCACATTTCCTTTAGGCCTCAAATAACCATTCTTTTTGGTCATTGTCTGTTTGCCTGTCCTGTCAGATGATGAGCTCCATGGAGACACGAGAGGATGTGTCCGAATGAGCCCCTTGCACATTTGAGAGACTGAATTTATAAGTGAATAAGTCTTGATGAATGAGGAAGAGTG
The DNA here is from genome assembly GCF_014885135.2 of Alexandromys fortis. Lineage (NCBI taxonomy): Eukaryota > Metazoa > Chordata > Mammalia > Rodentia > Cricetidae > Alexandromys > Alexandromys fortis. Next base: position 27,480,740 of record NW_026067924.1, on the reverse strand, counting down.
AGGGTTGTGGAAATGCATTTCCAACAAAAATAAGGAGCATTGGGGTGTGAGCGTTAAAATCCATGGCATGGAGCAGAGGAAGATGGAGAGATGAACATAAAACTGAGTTACAACGAGGATGAATCAAGGACACTGATGAGGCTAGAAGGCAAACAGGTAGCAAGAACAGACCTGGGAAAGCTGGACTAGAAGCATAATCTTGGGACTGTTATACATATGTAAACCACCAGTTTCATCTTCAGTCTTCTGACTCTTCATGTGTATATTATCTTCTAGCTTACATCCAGAGGTCAAATATGATTTTTTTCTGGAAAGTGATTATGTTTGTTTATCCTATGTAATTGGTGTGTGTGTTGGATGTGTTTGTATATGTGTGCATGTGTGTGTGTGTTGTTGTGCGTGAACATTTCTGCATATTTGCAGAGGTCAGAAGTTGACACTAAGTGGTCTTTTTTTTATTCATTCTCTACCTTATTTTTGAGAATGCTCTCTCACTAAAACTGGAGCTTATAGATTGTCCAAACTGGCTGGGCAGCCAGTCCTATGGATTCTCCTGTCTGCCTCCACAGCAGTGGAATTAAATATGTAAGCATTCTTGCCTGGCTTCTTATGTGAATGCTGAGTGTCTGAACTCAGGCGCTCATGCCTATGTAGCGAACACACATCTGAGGCATCTCCCCAGCCTCCACAGATAATTTGCTACTTTGATTGGGATGTTGGAATTTCTTGTGCTTCGTGTGGTTACAGAGTCTATTGGTCTGCATGCATCTCTTGCCTGGGTCCACTTACTCTAATACAGACACACTGAACCATTGCCTATTGGTTCTGCCTCATCTGAGACTTCTGAACTGGTTCAATCCCTTGTTCCATAACATGACTGGGGACAGCAGCGTGCCAATTTAAGAGTCCGATCTCCTATTAGCTACTCAACTTCAGCATTCTAAGTTCTCAGTTCCTTCACCATGCTATATCCCCCGACAGAAATGCACACGTTCTTTTCCTTCTTGAAAGTACCTCGGTGCCTGCTGGATTTTTTTCTCTGAAGACAGATTTCTACTTTTTTTTTTCTTCAAATAGCTACTTCTTTTATATCCAGTAATTTTATGGAGAATACATTTAGCCAGACTCTGAGATTCTATATCTTGTCTCACTATGGTCTTTCTGTATTTCTCTAAGTGTAATATGTACTTTAGAAAATAATTATGAGTATTAGTATTATCAAGGCTAGAGAGACAACTCAGTCAGTCGGGCACTTCACCATGTGAGCATGGAGAACGGAGTTCAGATCTCCAACACTCATGTAAAAAAATGTCAAATGTAGCAACATACACATATACAACCAAGGTAGCAGAGGGTTCCTGGGTTTGTTGACCAGAAAGTCTAGCTGTATTAGTGAACTCTTGGTTCAATAAGAGACCCTGATAAACTAAAAAGATAATGGTGAAGATATCTAATGTTAACCTCTTGCCGACACGCACACACAGACACGCACGCACACGCACACACACACAAACACAGACACACACAAAGCAAGGAAAACTAGCATTAGAGAGCCATACCTAGACAGGCGTATAGGCATTATCATGTGTAAGTGAAATCTCCTTTCAAAACTACAAACATTAAGAAAACAAAATGAAAAAAAAATGCCTGAAAAAGAAAACCAGGGTTCTGATGCCTGTGTATTCTATGAATCCATCAGAAAATTAATTTAAGAGGCTCTATTCCATTTTAAATGTCGAATGTATCTGTGGCAGGAACTCTGCACAACCTATCTAGAGTAGACAAGAAAAAACTGTGCCTGCCACCATCATCATTGACTGTCCACTTCGTGTTGCTACCTGGCAGGATAAGACAAAGCTCATGTGACAGCCACTAGACCCACCCACACATTTCTCTGTCACTGTCTATGGTAACCTGTGTCACAGTTACCAAGCTCGTGATTCTTTTTTCTAAGGTAAAGCTTACCACTCCTTTGTCCTTCTCTGCGTTTCCCAACCAAGCCCTGATAGCAAAATGAGGTGATAGATGCAAACAGCTAAAAATAGTTTGTTTTGCATGTAGCATACAAGCAAGTGAATAATTTCCTCCTGTAAGCAAGATGCCTGGGGACAGGGAAAGCTTGGTGGCAGTGGCAGCGTGAGGACATTGATGGAGTACTGTTTCCAGAGGAGTAAATCAGTAGTGGCACAGCTTGGCACACTAGTGAAGGTGGATGAAGCCCAGAGGCAGAACACACCAAAGCCCAGGAGAAATACTTCCTGCAGTTAAAAATTATTCCTGAGCTCTTTGGCAGTTGACACAGAGAGTTGATCATTTCTCCCTTGCTAGTATGAATGGTGTATTGAGAGTCCCATCGCCCTGTGTTAGCTGTACCTGTTCCTGCCTATGTGATAGACTGGAATATTTATTTATCCTGAGCCAAGAGGAGACAATGATGGTTAAATGAGCTGTGAGGATGTTTAGTGATTAACCCTTTCATAAATGAAAGATAGAGGAAGAAAACCATGTCGTCTCCGAGTTTATGATCAAGTGGAGCATCCAGGTCTTCAGCGAGGGTAGACGAACCCACCAGGCAACTGTCGTGGGACAGTCACTGTCAATCTTTCCAAAACGTCTTTAGAACTGGACTCAGATATCTGTGATTGGTTTTCTGCAGAGGCAGCAAATAAGTCAGTACACCTGATCGTAGCAAAAAAAAAAAAAAAAAAAAAAAAAAAAAAAAAAAAAAAAAAAAAAAAAAAAAAAAAAAAAAAAAAAAAAAAAAAAAGTGAAATTTGGGTGTAAATAAACAAAATATAAAAGTCAAAATAACAAACAAAAATATGCACCAAACTGTCCAAGATCCTGCATTTACAGGTTCACTACTGTGTCTTTTCCCCTCTCTACAACGAAGAGGTTCTCTCCTTTAGTGAAGTGGCAAATACAGGATCTTTGGGTCAGTCTGCCTGGCTTCACCTTCATAACAAAGATGTGAGGAAAAGGGGCTCTTCCGAATTCTAAGATGCTATCTTTTGCTGTTCTTTTAACTTTAGATGACTTCTGCTTACAACCTAAGTGACTCTTAGAATCTAGACACAAATATAGGCTATTTCCCTTAAAAGTACGCAGCTTAAAGAACAGTCTGAGCATATCTAGGCCTACTGTTAGATTGTTCATGTCTTTGTTGAAATTTCATTAAACAGCAAAATTCAATTTCACTCAATTAGAAAACAGCATGGGAAAGTGTGAAGAAACCTATTTTGGATTGTTGGTTCAAGGGGAGTTTATTGAAAGGTCTTAATAACTCTTGTAGAGATATTTCATTCCTTGACAATTCTGAACTTAAATATAAATTTCTAAAAGTTTTGTTGGATTATTGTATGCTTGTAGCCAAGTTCTAGCATTGGTTACTCATGGATTTCATGATAATGACATGCATTTTTGTTTGAATAATGATTTGTGACTTGCCATAGTTAGCTTGTATTTAACTAATTTTATGCTTTAGTAATACTGACTAATAGCAGACAGAAATAATTATACTTTTTCTCTTAAAGCTAACTTTTCTTAACTTGTGATATTTATTACCTTTAGATAAGAGTAAATTTTGCAATCTTATTTTTTTTTCCTCAGACAGGAATGCAGAATAACAATAACCCTGTTGGTACAAGTTATTAACACCAACCTGCCTGATTCAGAATTATTTTTTTCTGGCTAAAATTCATTATATGTCTTTAGTACCTTCTTAAAAGTCATTTTTATCAGTAATACATTTTTTCAGATGACATGTAAAGACAAAATTTTCTTGTGTGGTATATATGTGTCACACAGAATGTCCTGTTAAATTATTGATGGTAAAATACACACATGCAGAAACACAAACCATATATTATGCATATCATAGAGCCCTATAAATATCCCAGGAAATGGCAAGATTTACTGTAGATTGGTTTGTTATCTATAAAGTGTGTAAGATGTTTGACTCAATTTATGTGTTGAGTTTAGAGCATCCCCTGGTTTTGGTTTTTGTGTTGTTTTGTTTTTATCTCTTGATTGTGGTTTTCTTCATGTTTAAAGTCAAAATGTAAATGGAACACTTGGGCCCCTTAAACTGTAGTAAATCATACTTGCATTTAACCTTTCCTGAAAGGTGAAATTGCTTTTTGCTCATTTGTCATTTTTCATCTACTTTCTTTTAAACATCACTAGCAATTATCATGCTAAAGGAGAAACTAATATTCTGTCTTCGCTCTTCCCCACTTGTCCACATTGAAGAGCTGAGCAGCTAGAAAGCATTTTCTGTTCTCTCTTCCTTCTAAGATGGAAGACTGTGGTCACCCCAGGCGAACAGGACTGTTAAACTGAATTTCCACAAAAGTACCATGCTAGGACATTACCAGAAACATGCATGAGGGAGAGGTGGTGAGTTTCTCAGCAATGCGGATGTTTAAACATAGCTAACCTTCTGTCTTGACCCATTCAGTGACAAGACAGAAAAAGAAAGTTACAGATGGGAGAGGAACTGGAGAGGAACTGGGAGGAGTAGAAGGGGCAGGTGAAACTGTAACAGGATGTAATGTATGAGAAAGGAAACTATTTTCAATAAAAAAGAGAAAACATATTTCAGATGGACCTCCATGTCCTTACAGTTTAAAGTTTTAATCTGTGTGTAACTAAGAGAACTTGGGTCTGGGGCTCAACTGGGTAGCCAGCATGGGTAGAAATCAGGCCCAGGCAGGGACCAAGGGCTTCCTTTGCAAGGGTATGGAGCAAATATGGCTCAGCAAACTATTCTGAATAGTCCAGAATTTTAAAACTGAAGGCGAGACTAAGTGAAATTTGTGTGTTCATATACATAATACATATATACATATATATGTATTCAAAGATCATGGCATTTCCCTGATTCTTGATGCCCTGGGACACCCTTGAAGATTGTGGGTCTGAGCAAGCTTCAAGGACAATGAATTGCCAAGAGAACAGAAAACTGAGACAAAGGCTTGAGCTGTGGATAATGAACATTGTTTTGTTTTGTTTTGTTTTTTTTCACTTTGACCAGAGTTTCTCCCATCTGAAACTTTTCTGACAAGGTTGAATTCATGTTTTGACTCATTTCTACTTCAGCTAAAATCACCCTTTGACTGTCATGAAAGGTAATAGCTCGGATATTTCCAAACCGAGACAATGAGGCAGTTTTTCCCCACTGACAAACTGAGTGATGAGAAAATCAGTCAGGTGCCCTCTACCCCAGTTTGGTGGTGGGAGGGGAGATATATTATCTATAAAGTGGATGAATGAGTTAAGAATGTGCGAGTAAGTCACACATATTACTAAGTAAATAGAAAATGAATAATGGATGAAAGATTTTTCTCTTCCTAATGCAGATCTGATCATGTTATCCTAGACATCCTAACAGGAAGGCTGCGACAGGATGCAGAGCTCATTAGATATCTGTCCTTAGACAAATGCTAAATGTTGACTCCTATCCCACAAAGTGAAAAGAAAATGTTCTTCCTTCTAAAACTGGTATAGGAAACTATAAAAAAATCACTAGATGTGACACAAAGAAAACTATTTCAGCAATAATCAATACTCAATAAAAAATAAGCTAGAATA
>NW_026067924.1:27472418-27475091 GCF_014885135.2 Alexandromys fortis | reverse complement strand
CTGAAATAAAAGTCTAGTGAAAGTAAAACAATGGAATGGCTCTTTATAAGGTCTCAATTGAGTAAAACTGGGAGAAAGCTTGCCTTTAGCTACATCTGTTATAGCTTTTATAAATGCCACTTTTATATTAACACTGAAAGATTTATTTGACATCAAGTTACTCCAATATATATACTCTAAGCATTTAAATTAACTTTTTGTCCCATAGTCTAAATGGGGAAATATGTCATCTTTTTTTTCAAACAATCAGGGCTCATTATTAATTCAAAAGTTAATGACATTTCGAGACTATTTCCCTATATTGAAATATAATATCTACATCTGTCCTCTGCTTCTCCCAGAATGATTAAAGGTTGCTTCATTTATATTGGCTGTTGGATTTGACAAGGTAATTCAAGAACTATCATAGCAACGAATGAGATTTGGAAAAGCAACATTTCGTTGTTAGAGAGTTTCCTCCAGTTTGAGAGACAGTCTTAACCATTTTCTCCGAGTTGCCCAGTGGTCATGATTGCCCCCAGCTCTCAATCCTCATCTGATACTGCAAGCTGCTTCACTTCTCCTTGCTCACAGAAAGAACTTGCTGTGTTTACCGTGCCAAACAAATGATTTGGTGATTTTTTATTTCTACTGTTCCGCCTGGAATTCCTGATGTAAATATCTTTATGGACACGAAAAAGGGGGCACCATGAAACATTGGGGAGCAATAGAAACCCTCTGTCTTATAATCAGAAATCACCCAGATGTGTTAGCTTATTGAAGAGACAAATTATTGAAAGCAATTGTTTGGCATCTCATACTATAAAAATGCCACTTAAGACCGGGGAAAAATTAAATCCCGTGCACACATGTGCAATGAAGTGTTTGGAAATATTTTGATAGCTGTCTTATTGTCTTTTCCATTGCTGTGACAAAACATCATAATCAAAAAAAATTTATAAAGGAAAGAATTTAGTTGGGTTTATGGTTTCAGGAGGTTAGAGACCATGATGTCGGAACAAAGGCATGCTTGTAAAAACTGCTGAGAGCTCACATCTTGACATCCAAGTAGAAAGCAGAAAGGTACACTAGAAATAGACGGGGTCTTTTGAAATTTCACAGCCAGCCCCAGGTGCCACCTCCCCAGTAAGACCACACTTCCTAACCCTTCCCAACACCTACAGACGTCCAGGATTTGAACATAGGAGCATGCCATTCTCATCCAAAACACTACAATAACAGTTTTATCTACTCTGTAGCTGAGAGCTGCTTGGAAGTAACCCTCAAACTTGCTGCAGTGCTGCCCCATCCTCCTGAAGGCTGATATTGCAGGCATGCGCCATTCAGCTTGTGATAACTTCTTTTTGTTTTTGATGAGTATTTGCTTTCTTATTAGATTTCTGTCGTTCCATAACTGAAGTAACGGCTTGCCATTTTGATTAGACTGTCTAGCCAGTAAGTGTACTTTGGTGACAGATGTGTGTTAACATGCTTGGCTTTTATGTGGGTTTCAGGATCTGAACACTGGCTTCTCATGCTTGTATAACAAGCACTTTAACCCACTAAGAAATCTCCCCAGTCCCAAATGAGTTTCTTTACATACAATTATTTGAATATTCTAAAACTCTAAGTTGAGATAATTGTTTAAGCAAAAGAATCTCCACAGTCTAAAGGAAAGTATATTTGCTTTTCAAGAGTATCCTGCGTTTCATTAAGCCTGCATTTTCTGCTAGTAATCAAGATTTACAAAGCTCTGTGTGATTATGGCTCTAATCAAGGAAGAATGTCATAATTAAAGACTGAAACTCATGACAAGCGATACTCCTCATTCTTTCTTGTTCCTAAACTGTTAAGGTAATGCATTTCAGGGATTCTGTATAAATAGGATTTACATCATTGCTAGCAGAGAAATAAACTGCCACAGGCCTTATATCAACAAGAGAGCCATCATGGGGAGGGGTCCATATTTTAAAAGTAAACACTGGCTGGGAATGTTGCTCAGTTGGGAATGTTGATCTAGCATTCAGAAGACCCTAGATTTGATTCCCAGCACAGCAAGAATTAGGTGTGATGGTAAACACTCATAACCCCAGCACTGGGGAGGTAAAGATAAGGACCCTTGGAAGTTCAAGGTTACCGTCAGCTACGCAGCAAGATTGAAGCCAGCCTGAGGTATATGGCATTCTGTCTAAGCAAGAAAGTAAATTAAATTAAATAAATAAATAAACATAAATCAAATAGTTAAGTAAATAAATAAATAAATAAATGGCTTATGGCTTTAGTGTCCCCAGTTGTACAGCGTACCTGCCTCTGTAGAAGACCACAAAATTTTCCAATAAATTTTGAACTTTTTAATGTCCCATAAGTAAAAATAACAGAATTTTGTTTTCACAGAAAAAAATGTTATCCTCTTAAGTGTCAGAGTTAAACAAAAATGTAAAAATAATGGGATTTTGAAAAATTATTATACATATGTGCATATAAATTCATACCAAATAAGTTCAAATATTACACGTCCTCAAAGTTTCCTTCTAGTTGTCATGGCTGACATTAAGCACAGCGCTACCTGTGATGTCTCTCCTGGAACCACGTATGTGAAACAGCCCCAAAATAGACAAGCAAGGCTTATTTCGTTCTTTTTTTTTAAATATAATTTTTTTATTGAAAAAAAAAAAAGATTTCCGCCTCCTCCCC
>NW_026067924.1:27469778-27471547 GCF_014885135.2 Alexandromys fortis | reverse complement strand
CTCGAATTTTGCATGCAAATGGATGGAAATAGAACACACTATCCTGAGTGAGGTAACCCAGACCCAAAAAGATGAACTTGGGATGTACTCACTCATAATTGGTTTCTAGAGATAAATAAAGGTCAGTGAGTCTATAATTTGATCTCCTAAAGAAGCTAAATAAGAAGGTGATCCCAAAGAAAAACATATAGCTATCCTCCTGATTATGGGAAGTAGACAAGATTGCCGGGCAAAAAATGGGATCTTGGGGGAGGGGGGAGGGAGGTAAGGGGAGATGGGGAGAGAAAAGTGAGAAGGGGAGGTTGGGGGGAACTTGGGAAACGGGATGTTATTTCGTTCTTTTTAATCGCTCAGTCTGCGGTCCTCTTCAGTTTCTCCTCTCAGCCTTGCTGTCCCTCTACCATCTGCTTTTGATTGCTCTGGCTTTCCTCAGTTGTTTCTCACATTCACTGTTGCAAAGCCATTATCCAGCAAGACGTTGCGCATAAGAAAGGGGTGACCTTTCACTGGCTAGAGCTCAGAGTCAGGTGGAAGGAATAGCACTGAAGTCCAGGTGTGGTGTTTGCCATGACAGCTTTTAGACTGCACAGTCACTTTGATTTCTGATTGATCAGACTTTGAGTTTCTGTACAGGCTCCGGATAGTTCTGTTGGCTAGATAATAAGCCCTTCGATAAACACTTTGATAGAAACACCACTGATAGCCCAAAGATGAAAACCGACAGGATCACAAAGCAGCTACAGTTTGCTTGGAGAGAAATTTGGAGGAAGATAAAAGGGACCAGAATCACTAGACAGAAGAAAATGGAAAGTGACTGAATGATGATTTTTGTTTATTTTTATCTTTTCTTCATTTAAAGAGTATTGCGTGGTATATGTACATGTGTAAACATATCAGGAAATGCATGGTGTGTGTGTGTGTGTGTGTGTGCGTGCGCGCACGTGTGCGTGTGTGTAGAGGTGCAGGTTTGTGTACATGCACATGGAGGGCTGAGGCTGATATTTTAAATCTTACTTGATTTTTCTTCCATCTTATTCTGATGAGGTAGGAGTTCCCAGTCAATCCCAGAGCTCCTTGTCATGGGTTGTCTCACTAGCCAGCTTGCTCCAGGAGGCACCTGTCTCTGTGTCCCAGCACTGAAATTACAGGCGGTCCACCATATCCACTCAGCATCCAGTTAGGGATCCAGGCAGCAATTCTCTTGCTCACTTAGCAAGCTTTTTTTTTTTTTTAATGAAACCTTTTCTCAGCTTCCATGACTGTTGAATCTACAATAAAACACGCATCTGATTCTCTCCAGGAAAATCTTTATGGAGAGAGGTGAGGATGCTTTAAATCCAACATAAGGATGTCCAGCAGAGGAAAAAGCTTAGTATCAGGGATGAGGAGTTCTGCAAGCCATGTATGTAGATTTCCAGCTACTAAATAAGGTAGAAATCCTCTGGGAGGAACTTGGTCATATCGAAGGAAAAGTGTGAAGGCAAAGCCTTTTGGCAAGCCCAACAGTATAGTCCTTGAACCCAGCTATCTCAGCCGGAAGTTGCCCAGCTATTTTACAAGTCATATTCAATATGCACCTGCAAATGGCAATTAGATTACTTTCTGATGGACTGCCATAACAAGTTTAGTATTCCATTCATGGCATTTTCCACTAAAACTCCAAAAACCCTATTGAATGAGTTACTAAATAAACATTTCATGTGGTGACAAGTTTCAAATAAGGAATGGATATAACCATTCTCAAAAAAAACCTCTTAAAAGTATATATA
>NW_026067924.1:27448220-27468951 GCF_014885135.2 Alexandromys fortis | reverse complement strand
CTCTTTTTGGGTCTGGCTTACCTCACTCAGGATAGTGTTTTCTATTTCCGTCCATTTGCATGCAAAATTCAAGAAGTCATTGTTTTTTACTGCTGAGTAGTACTCTAATATGTATATATTCCATACTTTCTTCATCCATTCTTCCATTGAAGAACATCTAGGTTGTTTCCAGGTTCTGGCTATTACAAACAATGCTGCTATGAACGTAGTTGAGCATATACTTTTGTTGTATGTTAGGGCATCTCTTGGGTATATTCCCAAGAGTGGTATTGCTGGGTCCAGGGGTAGGTTAATCCCGAATATCCTGAGAAACCGCCACACTGCTTTCCAAAGTGGTTGCACAAGTTTGCATTCCCACCAGCAATGGATGAGTGTACCCCTTACTCCACAACCTCTCCAGCAAAAGAAAAACATAGAGTCATCCTCCTGGATATTAACCTTCATCAGGCAATGAAAGGAGACATTGGAGCACCAGACTGAAATCCCAAGGTCCAAATCAGGAGCAGAAGGAGAGAGCACGAGCAAAGAACTCAGGACCACGAGGGGTGCACCCACACACTGAGACAATGGGGATGTTCTATTGGGAACTCACCAAGGCCAACTGGCCTGGATCTGAAAAAGCCTGGGATGCTGAACATAGCGGACAAGGAGGACTACTGAGAAGTCAACAATGGCACTGGGTTTTGTTCCTACTGCATGTACTGGCTTTGTGGGAGCCCAGGCTGTTTGGATGCTCACCTTACTAGACCTGGAAGGAGGTGGGAGGTTTTTGGACTTCCCACAGGGCAGGGAACCCTGATTGCACTTTGGGCTGATGAGGGAGGGGGAGTTGATTGGGAGAAGAGGAGGGAAATGGGAGGCGGTGGCAAGGAGAAGGCAGAAATCTTTAATAAATAAATAAATAATAAAATGAAAGTATGTTGATGATATGTAATCCAGAGCACATAAATTATATAAACTGGAAAGACTGCACGAATGTTGTCTTGCTTATAAAGCTCTGTAAGAGATCTGAAGTACTATAATTGTCATAAGTTAAGTACATAAATGTTTCAGAGTGCATGATAATACTTGATCAACTCAGGTCCAGGCTTAACCTGGACTAACGTTAACTTACAAATTTTAGAAAAAGAAGTGCTAGATGGAAGGAAAAAGTTTTGAGCATGTGCATTGCCTGAACTCAGATGGTAACTGAGGAAGCAGGAAGCAAAGGGACTTATTTTCTTTAAAGCAAACATGGAGCTAAAATCACTTTTGTTACCTGTCAACATGAATTTGCAGAGAAGTTAGGAAAGTGCCCTTGCCTTGAGTTAACAAACTAATTCGCTATGTGCTAGGTATTTCCTAGCACATGTGCATGTATGCACATGTGTGCACATCTGTGCACTCTACATGTATATGCCTGCAAATGTGTGAGCTTATTTAAACAGTTCTATGTCTAATAGAACTAATAGTTCTATGTCTGTGTTGTTTTTGTTCGTGGAACATTTAATGTGCTTATGAATTTATTACAATTTTTACTATTTCTAGGGATTGTTTATATATTAGCTGAAGATAATCGTGCTTCTAAGATTCATAACTTTGAAATTCATTAGTCTTTCATTAAGACATGCTTCAGCACTACTACTGCCATTTTCGAAGATAACAAACACAACAGTGTGCCTGTCTAAGAGTGTGTTCATTGACACCTCTTCGTAGCAGCATTGAGAAACAGGTGACAATCTTTAATGTGTACACAATCGCAATTTAGAATTTCTGCTGTATTCTGCACTTCCAGAAGCACTCAGGGCATCTGATTACATTCTAACAACTTACTTTCCAAGCTGGCATTTGGAATTATATATTCTCGTTTATAATAGCATGTGCAAATACAGAACACACCGTAGTACGATATCCCAAGACTGTTATATTTAAGGGGAAATATTGGTTCAAAAGAAACCAAATATCCAGTGTTCCCATCTCTGCATGCTTATTCAGCCACTCCACTGTTTGTCTGTGTTTCTTCACTACACTGTACCTAATGTCCAAAGAATTGCTTCTCACTTCTCCTAGTTAGACGTCCTTTCTAAGCATCAAAAAAAAAAAAAAAAAATACAGAGGCTGATAATGGTGGATACTAGTAAGTTTCATCTAAAGGAAGAAGGCAAGAATGCAATAATAAGAGATGGAAGTGTGGGTGTTTCCTTAAATGCTCTTATGATTATATGTGAAGACTCGGTTAATTAAGTAACTGACTAACACTAATTCATTTTAGTTCTTTGGACATTGGAAATGCATGGATGGTGGACTAGTGCACTTACCATTCTCCTAACATGCTAACTAGCAGTGAGGAGGAGATGCTGCTGACATGCACAAATTTCTCCAATTATATCCGTTATTCTGAAATCTTAAGTGAGAATTTCTACAGAGAATGAGTTCCTGAGGCTAGAATTTCAGTTCTAAGAAAGAGAGTTTGTTAATCACAGAGCAAAAAGCAAATGAACAAACAGTAAGACATGTTTTACCATTTGTACAGTTTATGAGTAGATATACAGATAGCACAGCATGAGCAGATCGGGTCCATACACCATCATGCATAAATGTCTGGGGACAGTGTCCTGCTGACATTGTCATGTTGGAGTTCCCGACTAAGAGTCGCTGGTGGAACAGAGATTCCTCCATATGAATGGCTTATAGCTTCTTATTTTTACTGCAGTCTTTACACCGTGGGATTAAGCAATAGTAACCTCAGCTGGAAATGGCTTCTCTCAAGGGCACCATGTTTTTAATTTCCATGGCTGCTTGCTTTTTTTCTTCAGCTCTATTACAGAGTCAGGGATCAACCTGACCCAGGATGGGGCATCTTGGTGGACACTTAAATATATTTGAGTCATAGAAACTCTCTACACTCCAAGTGTGCTTCCAAGTAGTACAAAGAGCACACAACAATTTATCCATGTAACTTATACTGCAACACAGAACACCAATGCATTATGGATTATGGACTGACATATGACTTGCACCTTCAACAGTTTTATGTCAAAAACCAAGCATTTGAACATATGCCACCTGCAACCACCCAGCTCAGATTCCCTGTCAGCTAGTTAGACACAAATGCTTGAACCGAGATGGGGACTAAGGCCACTTCTTACGGTCAGCATGTAAATGACACATTTCACAAAAGAGCCTACTTTAACCAAAACAAAGTGCAAAATAATTCACCAAGCTGTTTCCCATAAACACACTGATGTAAAAGTGAAAGACAGCAGCAGCTGGCTAGCAATCCACCTGTTTGGATTTGTGAAGCACTTATCACTCCCTGAACTTATGTCTCTATTTGCATATGTATCATCTACCCTAACCCTCACTTGAACACAAGAATCACATACAGCAAAGCCCTGAAATTATGGTTTCTGGCTGCTCTTAGTTCTTTCAGAATATTTGGTTAATATGTGAAAGAAAACCAGTTATCTCTTTTTTTTTTAACTGAAGAGACTAAGGCAATAATGCCTAGTGCTTTTGATAGTATATATCGTAACTGAAATGCTAATCAGTTGGCTAAATAATCCTGAGCAAACCAAAATATACCAAGTAAAAGCTCTGGGGTGACCACAAAAGCAGAGTGAAAATACAAACTCAACTTGGGGACAATGAACAAATAAAGACATGAATTAAGTCAACTGACATGAAAAAGATGTTCTCTTCCTGCGTCTTCTTGTGTTTCATCAAAATATATTCCCTATTCCGTTTATAATCAGGGTAGACGATTTCATGTTAATTTCTTTTAATCAGTACATATTAATTGTACATCAAGGCAAGTTTGTCTTGCTAACCTCTGTGGAAGTCACAGAATAATTATGAACAGTAACTGAATTGATGCCTCTAAATTCACATCACTTTGTGCCATTGTCATCTTAAGAGTTTCTAGCAACTTCAGGAGCATGGCAGTATTTCCCAATGCCTTCCCACGAAAGTCACTAAAACAAGCAAAATTCCCTGCTGTTTTATAATGGACTGCTGTGAAGTGACAAGCCTATAGGTTATTAGCAAAGAGGAATTGTATATTGAGAGAGGACACTCCAAGGAAGCTCTTTAAAGAAAGCTAAGAATGAGATGTCCCTTGGAAGCATTCTCAGCTACCTGGAGCAGCAAACTCAGAACCAGAATGACCTCATTGAAACATCAGTGATGACTTGTGGAAGGTGGAGACAGCTGTGGTTTGGATCAAATGAGAGAAGACAAAGTTGGAAAAAGTGGCTAGGAATCCAAGTATAGACACCAGGAACACCACCATGAATAGATGGCTGTCAGTCCTCAAGGAGCCACATTTTAAGGAACAAACTGGCAATTGCTTTAGAAATAGCATTTAAAAAACTACAAAGTGGCAGGCCAAAATCCCATGTTCTAGGCCCAGGCCACTCAGCAGGGTATCTTTGGAGTGGAATTCTGTGGATCTTAGAGAAGTGAAGGGGAAAGGTGACTCAAGGGCCTTCAAAGCCTAAAATAAAAACCTAAACCCTATGAATGTGAAATGAAAGTGTATGTTATTCTTGGATTCTGGGGTTGCTCAGGAACGTTTAAAAGAGATGACTTGAGTCAGTTCCCACTGTTTGTCCTCTCCAAGGTAACGTCCCTGTTTCAAGAATAGCATCTCCTTTTGGTTCATTGTGAAGCCCCAAAGAGAGGACTATCTTTTATCTTTCTTACACATTGTATTGGTTAATCAGGTCTCTTCCTGAAATAAAATTAATTTTATGTATGCTCAGCCCTCACAGTGAAGATAGAAAAATTGGCAGACCTGGAATTAAAACCTCAACATATAGACATTCTAGTGTGATATCTCAAAGTGTATAGGTAAACCTAGCTGACAATAACTTGTGTCTGGCTTGGAGGTGGGCCCCAGGCTCAGAAAGAAAAAAAAAACAGCAAGGAAGGAACAGGTTGTCTTGAATTCTTCTTTAGGGGCTGCAGACAAAGTTCAGAGGTTAAGAGCACCTGCTGCTCTGGCAGAGCATATGGACTTGGTTCCCAGCACCCACATGGATGCTCACAACCATCTTTAACCCCCTTTGGCCTCCTCAGGCACCAGATGTGTATGCACTGCAAATATTCTACACATAGAATACAAAAACAGAATAAAGATTCACCAGTGATGTTTTGCATTCCTTTTAGTTCATAAAAGCGCCAGCAGTGGGGCTAGCGAGGTTGCTTGGTGATAAGAGGATGCGTTGCTCTTTCAAAGGACCTGAGTTTGATTACCATCACCCATGTGCGTTGGCTTTTAACCATCGACAAGTGCAGCTTGGGGAGATCCGACTACTGCTTCTGTGCTCATTAGGAACCCACAAACCCACATTCATATTTGCACAACCTAAGAATCAATGTTTCCAAGTTGTTAGTAGTATTTGAATATATATGTGTGTGTGTGTGTGTGTATGTATATATATATATATATGCCCATGCTAAAATATCTTAGTGTTTGAATTAATTTTCTCTAATCTGTCTTCTAAACCCATAAACTCATTGCATTCTTTTTACATACAAAATAAAACAGAAATCTAGGGCAACTGAGACCCACAAGGAACATGCAGAAAGATACTGAGAATACATTTCTGTTACCAACAGCCAGTGAAGAAAAAAATCCATAATTAAATTATTTTTATTGTAAAAAAAAAAACTATTTGTCTTCCTTATGCAGAATAGTGGCATATTAACTTCCTCCCTGTGCCATCACAGTGGTGGAATTCTAAAATGTTTTGAAAACATTCCTTAGAGCCACACAACAATAATTAACAGCCTAGCAAGTGCCGAACAGCAAGCAGCTGATAATAACGCAGCCTAATGTCGGCTGAATGCAATTAATCATGGCAACTACCCATCGAGAGGAGGATTTACGCTCGGTTCTCACGCAGCACCGAGGAAGCTGCTCTTGGCCTTTTCTGATGTATGTATTTAGTCTGTTTTAAACATACCAAGAAAAGCAGAAGGAGAACACAGAGAACTGGATTTATTCGTATGTTTTTTTTCTTCTTGTCCCGTTATGCACTTAACAATCATTTCCCCAAGGCTGTACCTTGGTTCCTCAAAGCTGCCTGCACGCCTGATCACCCCACAGATAAACGGAAGTGGGATGCAGAGTATTTACAGAGTGACAGGCAAAAGCCTGGATTTCCTAGGTGGAAGCGAAAAGCCTGTTTTACAATGGTGATAAATCTGTCCATGGTACTGGTGAGGGATGCTGGGAGGATGCTAGCAAAATGCTGGGATATGCTCTTTCCTCCTGGACACTTCCCACTGGATTTACCTACTCCACACTCTGTGGCATTCAAATGAATTCCTAACAAGAAAAAGGATAGGCATCGAACACTCTACAGAACACCAATCAAAGCAAATGTACTCCCTGTACGAATGAACCAGCGCTCCAACCTGTAACCAGGAACTGTTTGCGGATAGAAATGGCTAGTGCCTTGGGATGTAGCCAAGTGCAAGTCCTTTTTTCCCCTTTCAAGTGTCTGTTGTTAATATATACAAAAACATGAAGGTAAATTATTGTCATATTAAATGTAGTCAGCCCTTGTCAGTTCCAGACTCCTGTTTCTTCTTCGTGTAATGAACGGATAAACTCCAGCATTGTTTAACTTACTGTCATTTATAGGGTGGTCAGGAACAAAGCGAAGCACTGAGAAAGTTGGGAGCAAAATTAATGATGGATTCTCCACACTCCTAGAGAACCTTAGTTGAGTGAAGAAAAATATGTGTGTGTGTGTGTGTGTGTATTAATCTGAACACAGTATGAAAAAAAGTCAAACAGAAATGACTACTACGAGCAGGGAAGAGGGAGCTCAGTTTGCATTCTGGGACATATAGCAGTAGGTCCTGAGCTCAGCCCTCAGAATCTACATTTCAAAATCCAGACAATGTATTTCTATATAGACACACACACACACACACACACATACACGGAGATGGGGAGATCATTGGCTATCCATGCTCAGCTACTTGGCCAGTCTTAGGAAATTCAAAGACCCTGTCCCAAAAAATAAGGTGACTAATATATGATGAATCACATACAAAGATGTCCTCTAGCCTCCATGTAGCTAGAAATGTGTACTCTCACACACATAAACATGTACACATATGCACACATGCACACACACATATACACACACACAGTAAGAGAAGTAAGTTTAACAGAAATACATGGGGAAAATGTTTATTGGTAGAAGAAGAAAGACAGCACCTGGAGAGTCTGTCGAAGATACTGAGTGTTTGGGCTAGACCAGAA
Organism: Alexandromys fortis; assembly: GCF_014885135.2. Lineage (NCBI taxonomy): Eukaryota > Metazoa > Chordata > Mammalia > Rodentia > Cricetidae > Alexandromys > Alexandromys fortis. The sequence goes on along the minus strand of NW_026067924.1, from coordinate 27,461,690 downwards.
CACATGTTTCCAAAAACTAGAGTAAGTCACTCTACGGAAAATCCCAACCAGAAAGACATGTTGCAGGTTGTTTGTTCTTGTATCTTATTTAATTTTATATGTAACAGGAAGAATAGAAGGCACAGTAGAAGGATGACAGCAAAGAACAACTGTTGAATAAAAAATTAAGAGAAAAATCCCTTTTCCTGGTGGTAATTTTGTAAAAACAGTCAGGAAATTTTCTTCTTCTCTCTTACAGCAAATAAACCAGCAAAAGAGAACCCTATTCGAAACCCCATCACTAAAAATAAGTGTAGCTATGGTCATGTATGCACAATAAAAAATGAGCTGTTATAGCTGATGCTTTTGTACCATGATTATAGGGACTGTGTAAGAACTGAGATTTAAGTCTAAAATCAAACTTGTTTGCTAGATACTGGGATCTTTCCTTTAACCTCCAGACAGTATCGTTAATGCATGAGAGAAGAGATGGAATGCTAAGATAGAATGGCAATTCATCCAATTAAGATAGAGCAAACTTGAATACATAGACTGACTCTACCCTGAAAGTAGAACCATATACCTCATGACTGCCAAACTAAGTCCTTCTCACATTTCAAATACTATTAAAAACCATCTTTCAGGATTGTAATCCTTCACTAATGTTGGCTAGACAATGGTCTCCAAGGCAGTAGATCGATCAGAAGCTAGCCAGACCCCTATTGACTACATACAAATTTATTAAATGTGTAAGCCTCTGTACTTTAAGAATGGGTAATTTATTTAAGGACAAATGTCCAGAACATGGGGATAACTAAATCACACACGAACAAGTATAGCAAGGCAGCACTCCAGCTATAGTACCCAGGAAATATTTCATAAACGCCTAGGTGAGCTGAGGCTCAAGGGTGAACCAAAGACCCCAGCAGAAAAGCAAGGTGTAGAAAACTTTTCCCTCTCTCTTAGCATTGTGATCTCCAATTGCAGGATTCTCCAGCAAATTATATAACTTCATTCTTTATCACAATTGAAAACACCACACCACACTTCCTTTATTCTTTCAACTTGTTGTTTCGCATCTAGGATGTTCCTATATATAAATGTCTTTTAATAAGTCATAAAAGTAAAATATTATTAAAATATCTGTAGTCATCTATGGTGACTCCATCCCTTCTGTTCTATCCTCCATCTAAGGCTAGGATGGATTTTCTAGACTCTCTCTGTTGGATCCAAGGACAGCCTCAAGGCACCAAAGAGTTGATTGTTGTAAGTTTGACATGAAGCTAGCTGTCATGGCACAGGTAACCTGAAAACTTCTTTAGCTAAATTAAACTTCAATAACAATACAAGTAACCCACAACTCAAGGAGATTGCAATAGTATCAGAAAATACCGTGAAAGCTATGTGCAAATAATACCTGCTGAATTGCAATAAAGGAAAGATGGCAGACTGGATATGGAGTTTATATTGTAAGTCAAGTACAGACTGATGTCCAGGCACGAGAGGGGCAATACAAACTCCGAGAGAGTGTAATAGACTGGCATCTTAATGGCCATACACAATTGGAAAGTGGAAGAAGTAAAAGTCTAGAGCAACTCAAAAATGAAGAGAAAAATAGCAAAGAAAGAAAAAAGATTAAGACGGTTAATTGAATGTGGGTTATAGAAGGCCTTAAGAAATTTTTTTAAAATGTGGTATAAGTTTTGTGGGCTGATTCTTTTAAGACTATCTTTCTAGATGATGCACAACACCTGGTTGCCAAGAGGCAGTTTTTAGGCCCAAGTTGTGACATCAATTGAAGCTCACCACATATTGGTGTGATTACATCGAAAAACTCTACACAGCTTCCCTACTATATTTTTGTTCTGTTGTTTTTGTTTTATATTCCATGTATTTATTTAAGATTTTAACTGCGAAAAGAATATATAATCTACCCTACTATATTTTTGAGACAAGGAAACACTCTGTAGTCAAAACTGACCTGCCACTCACTGTGAAGTCCAGTGAGTAACCTCATAGAAGTCCAGATGCCAAGCTCTGGTGTTAAGGAGCAAGTCACCATGCCTCGTGGCTTCACATCTCTTAAGGAGTAAATGGGAGTTCGCATGGTGAAGTTCTTGTGAACCACCATGATATAAGCTCACATTCCAAACCTGTACAAGTGAGTCTGGGCAATAGCTCTAAAATAAAAAGGAAGGAAACCCAAAACAAAGTGCAGAGATCGTAATCGAAGTCTCTATTAACTAGTTCATTGTGGCTAGAGTTTTTTGATGCCACACCTACATGTGAAGGGGTCATTGTACTATGTTTTATATTAACATGTTACATCCTAATATTTTTCCATGATGATAAAAGAGGCAATTGTGACTTCTGATTCAATAAAGGGCCTGAGTCTTAATGGGTGTGTTTAGAAAAAGGCCTTGCTCTGCTGTGTACTAGGTACATTTGCCTCAAAATGACAAAAGAAAAATAAACCAAAAAACTAGTCTGTTGAGATTTAGATTCTAGAACTCATCAATAATTCTGAATAATTTATGGAGACATTTTGCCAACACTAAACAAATAGATAATTTCATGTTTTTCCAAAGACCTTAAAAAATCTTTAACTAAAGCAACAGTTGAAGAAAGATAAGTGCTTAACCGTGGATGTGGCTCGATGGTACACAGTGTGCTTAGCATACAAAAGCCTTGGATTCGATACTCAGTACCTCTCCAAAATAAATAAGTAAATGAATAGATGTTAGAAACTGCTCCACACACAAGTTTCTAATTTTATTTTTTTCAAAATGTATAGATATTTTAGACAGCCCCTTAAATAAATATAGAATATAACATTATTCACAGTTTAATGGTTAAGGGTGCTTGTATGTGAATGTGTGGCTGTATTAACATATTCATGTGTTTTTAAGTGCACATAGACGCTAAAAGACAGTCTTGTATGCCACTCATCAGGCACCCTTCATATCGTGTTTGGAGATGGGTCTTTCACTTGTACCCGAGTCCTACAAAGTAGACTGTCTGGAAGAGCGAATAAGCCTCAGGAGTCTAACTGTATCCCCAATACTGGAATTATGAGCACACACCACCATATCAGGCTTTCATGTGTGTACTGGACTTCAAACTCAGGCTTGTAAGGTCAACATTTTACCAACTGAACCATGCATGAGCCACCTCTCTAGCCCTTTTTGTCCCCACACTAAGTCAAGGAAACTCTCTAGTAATCACAAAAGCCATATTCTCTTTCAAGTTTTCTTCCTTTCAGAGTATTCTTTTCTTTACCTCCAAGGACTCTGAAGATGAAATTAGCAGTCATTTTATTCCTGCATATTGGTAATGAATAATTATGCTGTCAAGCACTACATAACTATTAATTACATGGCTGCCTTCTTATTTCAAGGAGTTATTTAATAATTTTTAATAAAGAGTTACATATGTCAGTCTCTTAAAAACATATCAATCAACGTTATTTTCAGAGGTAGAAAACTGTCATAATCTCATGAAGAATCACTCAGTGTGTGATTATAGATTTCATAGTTAGAAGGATGCCACCATCTCCAGGAGTATTCACAGCATCTAGAACACACACAGCAGTTCCCAGGACACCAGGTGCCTGCACGTGGGGCACTAGGACAGAACGACAGGATTAGTGGTGTGATTACAATGTGTACACCACCTGTTGAATTGTGTCACTCTGCCCATCCCTGTGCATGCCTTTATGTTGCAATGTACTTTTGTGTCGATTTCTTATACTCATCAATGTTGAATCACTACTGCAAGTATACGTTCAACTATAGAAAAAGCTATTAAGCTGTTTCTTCCAAATAGATTTACCATTTTGTATTCCCAATAGCAAACAAAGTGTGAGGGATCAAGCATCTCCATAGTCTATCCAACACAAGGTGTCATTTGTTCTTTTAGTTAGCAGAGCCTAGAGGGTATGTAGAAATGCCTTATTGTGATTCTGACTGAACTTCCCTAATGACTAATGTTGCCAAACATCTTTCCATGTTGGTATTTGACTTTTTTTACATGTCAACTTTCAAATTTTACTTTTATTGATATTTATGTGTGGGAGAGCATATGTGGCTGCCTGCAGAAGCCAGAAGAGGATGTCAGATTCCTGGAATGGGAGATACAGACAATTACTGGTTGCCATATGGGTAACGGGAATCAAATACAGAGCCTGCGGAAGAGCAGCAAACATTCTTAAATGCTGAGCATCCTCTCCAGCCCCAATATTGAATTTTTAAATTAGTAAAATGAAGAATGTCTCTGTATTTACTCTGATCTCCAGCTTATCACAGTAATCTCTCACTGTTCCCAGTATACAGATTGTGGTTTGCTTTTCTTAATAGTGTCCTTCATCTTTTATTTTCTCACCATTACTTCTTTGTATTTTCGGAGTGTCAGTAATACATAAAATATGCATGGCATAGTTGTATTCCGGTGTCCTACAAATCCTAGCAATATTATTCATTAATTCTAATATTTTTTGTATATCCTATCAGATTTGTTGCAATTTGCCAATTGCAAATGAGCACTGCTAAATTTCTTTCCTTTCCTGAAGTGCCTGAATATGTCAGCTAGATTGAATGGGTTTATTCAATTGTTTAAATACTTAATTTTCCAGCTAATTGTTTATCAATAAGTAAAGTAGAAAATGCAGTTTTGCTAGGGTTTTTATTTCTATGGGATATGTTTTTACCGTTGTTTTTAATTTTAATCAATTTATCTCTCTGTTTCGATGTCATGTATACTTAAAGATGGAATATAGTTAAATTTCGCTTATCAATTCTGATCATCTCTGCCTACTTATTTGCATGTTTAGATCATTAAAGTGTAGTGAAATTTTTAGTAGATCTGGATCTGCCATTTTGCCATTTCTTTTCCTTGTGTCTCCTGTCTTTTATTTTCTCCATCAGTGGTTCAATGTGCCACTTTAATTTCACCATTGATTTTTTTTTCTAATTATTCACTACTCTAAACCAAGTGAACCACTGAGCACCACCACAAGGCTGCAAGTTCTCACAGGCTGTTCTCACCTGATAAAATCTCTGTTGTATAGCAAAGGCCAGGGGGTGGTTTCAGCTCTATATTTTCTTTCAAAGGGAAGATATGAATGTTTCTTCAACTGTTTATTACTTGAAGTCCTACCTCAAATTTGTTTTCAAGGGTTACTTTTTTCTTGTCTTTGAGCACAGCACAGTGTTCCTTCTGTGAAAATAAACCCTTTATTCTTTTCATTTAAAACATCTAGAAACTATGTGTATTAACATGTCATGAGTTTTGTTTTTAATTTTTCTACAATTTTGATTAGAATTTATTCAATTCCTTTCAGCCCCATGTGCCCTCCCTACAACCATTCCCAAGTCCTCCATTCTCAAACTGATAGCCTCTTTTTTATTGTTATCATTGCATGTATTCATGTGTGCACAAATATATAAATACAACCTCCTTACTCTGCTATTGTTATTTGTATGCATATGGTTTCAGGGATGACCCCTTTGTATTGGATGACCAAATGGAGAACTCATACTCAGAGAGGTTAAATCTCCTTCCTGTGGTAGTCATTGGCTGCCTGTAATTATTGTCTATGGGTGGAACATCCCCCCTCCCCATTAGCATGTCTATTGATATTTCCATTGTTCCAATCTTGCTTATGCAACCATTTCTAGAATTTCTCACAGTAGATTTCCTGGTATTATGGTTCTCATAATTTTTCTGACCCCTCTTCTCTGTAACTCTCGGCAACATCACCTAGAGTCTAATTTTCAAACTTAATATCATTAATAATTGTTTTTAAAATGACCCTTTAAAGATAAAAATTCCTTTGAGGGATAATATTCTTGGTTAATTAAATCAACATTTCCTATAGTTATAGGCTAGTTTTAAAAGCTGCTAAATGATAAATATTATTGCAATAGTCATTATAAACACTGATAAGTTTTCATTCTTTGAAATCAGTTTTAAAAATATGTTTGTGGATTTGAAAAAACTAGAATTGTAGAATCTTAAATGGGGAAGAGTTCATAAATAAACCCATTTTCCAATTTAAAGAGCAGTTATATGATACATTGATATGTGCAGTGTTTGAACAAAGATGGAAACTTGGGTATCACAAGTTTTGTGGAGGCAGCAAAAGGCACACTCAGAGTGAAATTTAGAAAGGAAATATCTTCAGAGGTATGAAGAATATTGGGAGAAGCAAAGATAACAAAGTGTTCAAGAATGCACAGCCTAAGAAAAGAGAGTGAGTTCTTAGCACAGAGGTCTGTAGCTAGGGAGGAAAGTCATTCAAAAGAAGTCTCAGTCTTAGGTGGGAAGACACAGCAACTGTCAGAGACAGGCAAATAAAGACATCTAGAACTCCTAGCCCCACCCTCTGAAATGCAGCCACACATGCTAATGAGTTGAAACCAAGAGAAATGTGAGAAGTGCAATTCACAAACACCAAGTTTTCAAGGCACGGAGTCCCTGAACAGCAATGCTGCTGCCAGTCCAACTGTTTTTTGACCATCATTCAACTTTACCTGGATCAATCATTTAAACTTCCAACACAAGAAGGGGCACAAGTTCTATCAGTAGACGCAATTTAATTTTCTGAGGATTGGAACCCAGGCACACTTCCACTGAGGCTGTCCACCAAAAGGCGAGCCATTGTTGATGTCTTTTCTACATGGTGTCAAGAGAAATGAAGGAAATATGTATCAATGGACACAACTGCCATGTTGAGCAATGGCCTGTTTTGGGTAAAAAAAAAGAATCCTAGCAACAGTTTTGGTCTACTGTATAAGAAATTACAGCCATATTATATTCCAGAGTACTCTCCATGCCCAACATGGATATAATATTCTTAGAAAGAAAGGACACCTTCAACTTAGTTTCTGTGATTCTCTGTTATTGCTGTATGTCTATCATTCCAAGACATTTGCTTTGGAAGCATGATGGAATGGAAGATGCATCAGAATTGAGTCAAAGCACCAGATGTATGAAAACCTTGCTTCCTGGTAATCAGTAGTAGTGTGCCTTACATCAAGTTCTGTATTTGTGCCACTTCTTTGAGAGTTGTGGTATACAGAATACACAGGGGGTACAGTAGAAGAATTAAAGTGGCCGCTTATATTATTATACAACTTTGAAAGAAATGACACTTGTTTCTATGCTACCCCAGAATCTTGGGTTCTTGAATTTTATTTATGTCCAAGGTTATCTTTCTTTCTAGGAAAATTATTTCCATGTTGGACATGGTACCTTTATATGCCCACTCTAATCCATAAGTTCTGATCCCAATAAAGCATCTTTGGAAAGGAAAGATGCGGGGAAAGACAAAGTAGTAGTCTGGAGAATGAAGTGAGAGGTATAATGTGTCTTCTGATCCCTTATAGAACTTTCTACCACATTTTCATTGTTGTAATTCTTATCTTCATTTCCCTCTCTTAATTAGAAACATGGAGTGTTTAATCTTATTAATTTCTTTTTATCATTTTAATTTACTTATTTATTCATTTTACATATTCATATGTATTTAGTTTTCATAATTTTTCTTTTTATTTGTATTTATTTGGGTTTTTTGAGGCAGAGTCTCACTGGGTAGTCTTGAGTAGTCTAGACTGTACTATGTAGCAAAAGCTGGCCAGAAACTCACTGAGATCCTCCTGTCTTTGTCTCCAGAGTGCTGGGATTAGAGGCATGCACCACTACAGCATTATTTTTCTAAATCCAGTGTGGGGAAGCAGGGGACATGAAAGAAAAATAAAGAGCATACTTCAGGAAGAAGTCATTTATAAAATAATCTACTGCACACACATCTCAGAATGCGGAGCAAACAGCCCAAGCAGTCCACGGGTACAGAACAGAAAGCAGGCAGGACAAGTGGGCCCTAGAGATCTGTCCGTGGTCCTGAATCTAAAGGAAACTACTCTTAGGAATCATACATGTTTTCTGACAGCTATCACACCACACAGAGAGGAAACATGTTTTCCTTCACCTCGAGTGTATACTAATCATCAAAACTCAATGTCTTTTTTCACTGTCCTAAATTCTGATAGCATACATAATCAATCTAAGCTTCAAAAATTTAATCATGGTTTATAGACTCTTTTTTAAAAAATGCTTTATTTTCCCTGTGTTTTACAAAGTTCAAATTAAGACTTTGGATGATGTATACGAATTATGATTGCTTTTCCTGACTCAAATGTCTCCCAGTGAGAAACAGTGGCTTAGAGAAAACACTGTATTTCTTTCCATTTTAATGCTGTCAAAAGGCACAATTTTTATATTCTGATAATATGGTATAATCAAGTCTTTTCACTTTCCTTGTCCTAAAACAAAAATTTTACTTTTTACCGTTTTAAGTGGGTGACATCTGCACATCAGTATGCATTTTCTCCAAAGATGGGAAGGTTCTGTTTCCCTCTTTAACATCCCGGCTGCTTTCAGGCTTGAATTAACATGCCTGTCTGTGTGTTATATCAGTGATGGACATTTAGACTTCAAGGTATAATTTCCAGTAAAGAAAAGTCATTTTATTTCCATCTGAATAAGCACTCTATCCTACTAACCAAGTCAAATAAAGTTATTATCTGGCTTTTTGCCAAGGTATAAAAAAAATTAGAAAGGTCATATTTTTAATAGCTTTGTACTCTATAGTAATCAAATTTGTAAGCCTGGAGAAATAAACTCCTTGAGCCTCTTTGTGATTGGCAAGCACGTTTAACCACTGGCTTGCTGCTCTTTGGTATAATACCGTGGGCTGTCAGCATTCTGCAGCTACCTTTTGCTGGTTATTAGCTTTGTACATAAAAGTCCCATTTCCAATCATACAGTGGTAGAAAACATCTAAGAAATAACAGGTCGGCACAACCCCACGTTTGAAGACTGTACCAGAAGATAACTACCCATCCAGTGGCAGCAAATGAGATTGCAATGTGTAAACGAGCATGCTCTTCAAGTGCTAATGTATTACTCAAGCTGACATTAATTAAAACAAACACCTGCTTTAAAAGTCACCTTTCCTTTGGGTGACTGCACTGCAGGGCTTGGCATTCTAAGCAAATTACTCCAGAGTGCATCTGTAATAGACTTTTGAGTTTTGCTTTGAAATTATAGATAATTCTTAGGTTTGAAGTATGTCCTGTGGGTATTGCATAAGAATAATAATGACAATAATGGGGATAATCAATGAGAGAGATACTCTACTAGAGAAACATAAAATCCTTTGTGTGTCTACACTGTTGCCCATGGCGCCCAGACATTCAACTCTGCTAAGTTCTACTGGCCCCTGGGAATTTAACCTCAGTCCTTTTTTATTTTTGATTTAAAATATTTTATGAAATGGATCGTAGGCTACTCAACTGACAGCAAAGAGTTTCAGTTGTAACAAATGCTTATTTTTTTCAACAGACATTCCAAAACTTAGAGTGTGACCTATGAGTAAATGGTCTCACTTTTCATCAGTTTCCTTCAACACTCTTGAGATTGAAATACACTAGCAAAGCTTGTTTTGTCGCTGTCATATGCATTCTAGAAAACTATTACTTGGCATTTGTCATTCCAGTGTCCACTGACTTGCTAAGTGTCTTAGTCAGTGTTGTTCTGTGACTCTAAAAGTGAAAGAGAGTGCTAACCTAACCCTATCTCATCAGTGGTAGCTTTCACCCAAAACATCAGACATTTCTTTAATTCAAAAGGAAATGTACTATAGCTACTAATCACAATAGCCAGATCGTTTTAAGCAGAGCTCAGCAAACTTTTCCTTGATGTCATGTGGAAAGTATCTGGGGGCAAAGAGCAAAACCAAGATATTACATTGCTACTAAAATAGTTAATATTGCTTATAAAGGGGATTTATTAGAATGACTTTCATCTTGTGGTCCACTTTGTCCAGCAATGGCTGCCTACCGACCGAAGGTCGATCCATGAATCTAGTAGTTGTTCAGTCCATGAGGCTGGACGTCTCAGCTAATCTTCAGAATTCTGATCTCCAGAATCCAAAGAAGTAGGCTCTAATGCCAGTGAGGAAGTAGACCTGCCGCAAGTGCAAGTATGCAAGAAGACCAAGCTTCCTTCTTCCATGTCCTTTATATAGGCTGCTGGCAGAAGGTGTGGCCCAGATTAGAAGTGGATCTGCCCACCTCAGTAGATCCAGGTTAAAGGTATATAGTCCCACTTCAAATGACTTATTAAGAAAATCTTCCTCACAAGTATGTCCAGCTGCTTGGGTTTTGGTTAATTCCAGATGTAATCAAGTTGACAGCCAAGAATAGTCATCACAGTACCTATAGACATGCTTAAAATGGAACCACTTAAAAATGTAAAAAGAAAAAAATGGTTATTTATGGGTTATAAAATAAATACACAGGTAAATAAAATACCAAACAAACTAAAACACAGGCTCCAATCTAACTTTAGCCCAAAGTTCATTAGCAGGAAAGGGTAATGATGAACAGTCAAAGTTCAGAAGAGGGACCAGTGGGAGTGATTAGGAACAAGCTAGGATAATGGGGTGGATATGCTATAAGTGCATTGGATACATGTATGAAAATGTCATAATGAAGCCCATTAGTACATATAACTACAACACCCTAAGAGCCCCAAAGAGCTAATGGAAGAGAGGGACCATAGCTTCTAAGGAGAACAACATCCAATTTCCCTAAGTTGGGTAAAAGAATCTAAACATTCAGCCTTTAGATATATTATGTTTCTTAATTTCTGGTAATAATAAAGTTGACTCTCACAGCTCCACATGGAATGAAACAGCTAAGACACTCATAGATCCCCAGACTGGGAGGAGTCTCTTGATTATGAGTCTACCCATATAACGATGGAATACTCAGACATCCCAAAGATTCTACCTCTTCAGTGTTCTGTTGTTGCAAGAGTTGCTTCTGGATAGAAAGGGCGGATTTCATACACACGCATACACATACACACGCATATACACACACACAGAGACAGAGAGAGAGAGAGAGAGAGAGAGAGAGAGAGAGAGAGAGAGAGATTAAAAAATACATTTAAAATACAGTTTAAAAAATACATTTAAAAAAATACAGCAAGTCATCTTGAGCTAAGGTCACGTGGAAGGAATCCCATACTTCTGGGCAGAAATGACATCAAAGACATTCTTTTTCCTTCATCTTAATGTATGTGTCACATCTTGTCTTAAGAATGTCAACAGGAGGACATGTCTTGTTCCCAAGGAGAGAGTAAATATACAATGCACCGCAGAGATGAGAGCAGGGAAGGAGAGATGGGCTAAAGCTCCCATCCTGCTTAGACCCTTTCTGTTCATGGGCCTTTGGGGAAATAAGAAACTTCAGCAATATAGGTTCCGATTAGCAAAGCTGCAAGAAGAGAAAACCAATTACTAGAAAGAGAATGTCATCCAGACAGGTGGTTTCCAAAGTAGTGGGAGTGAATGTCCCCTCTTGGATTAAATATACTGCCACTGTCTTAATGTCTTAAATTATTTGTTCTGAGAGTAAGCTGAAACAACCGCATGTTACAGAGTTTGGTAGCCGCTGAGTTCAAGAGCTGATTTACAGGCCGTCGGTGGACTCAAGGTACAGAGAGCGAGGTGGGGGAGGGAGAGGATATGTTTTATCATGCTGTGCTTTCACTCCAGACCTCCAAGACATACTTATAAGAATCACCCCTGTGACAATTATCAGCCATATAGAAGAGTCTTTGGTAGAGAGAAGAGTTTCTAGCCCCCTCTGGACTCTGACTTCCATTTTTGAGAAAGGGTGAATTTTAGAAACACACACACACACACACACAAAATCACCACCAAGAATCAGAAAACTGAAGTTTTATTTTGATTCATCTGTGTGTGTGTGTGTGTGTGTGTGTGTGTGTGTGTGTGTAGGTTCACATCTGTGCATCTGAATGGGAAAGACAATGTCAGTATTGTGCACCAGAAGCTGTTCACCTTGTTTTTGAAACAGGGTCCCTCACTGGCCTAGAGGTAGGCGAAGTCCCAGGACCTGATTTTCTCTACCCCTCCAGCGTAGATTCTGGGGATCAAACTCTTCTCATCGTGCTGAGAACTTAGGTACTTTATCTGAGCCACTGAAAGTAAACAATCTTTTAACACCAATATTTCATTTAAGTACCATGTGTATTTCTTATTACTACAATCTGAGACTCTTTTTATTTCAGTCTTACAAGTTGTTGGGGCCAAATTAGATTCACAAAAGTTCAAGTGTGAACTCTAACCTCAAATACTTCAGATGGTACCTAACAGCCTGGATACTGATATCTGTAACTAGATACCTTAGTGTGTCTGTATCTGCAGTCCTTTGTGTTAGTCTATTCTCTCTCTCTCCCTCTCCCTCTCCCTCTCTCTCTCTCTCTCTCTCTCTCTCTCTCTCCCTCTCTTCGTCTCTCTCTCTCCCTCTCTATAAGTATATATGTGTGTGTATATCTATCTGCATGTGTAGGTCTATGTCTGACTGTGCATATGTGTAAGTATGTGTCTGTGTATGTATGTTTGCCTGTCTGTGTGTGTGTGTGGACATGCTTGTGTCTGGACATACGTGTCTATGTGTGTGTCTGTGTGTGTATGTGAGTGTGTGCGTGTGTGTGCGTGCATGCATGCGTGTTTGTAATGAGTTTTGCTGAAGTCATCCTTCTTTGGCTTTAGTCGGGTTGCTGCTGCATTTTCTTCCTGAAACTTTGAAGTTGACGAGAACAATCCTCAGTCTCTGCCTACATTGTCTCCAGGGACTTTGATTAAATACTATGACACAGATACAAAGAGCTCTTGACTATGAGTTGTTCATGGACCAGAGGGGAATCAAATAAATCACTGTGGAGGAGGGGACTTAGTTGTTGTGAGCGGCAGGAGGAGTAGGGGAACAGCAATGCTTTCTTCCCCTTGTGCTGGGCACAGCAGGAGACACTGGACAAGAACCAAGACTGAGACCATTTGTTCTGACCCCAAGTAAATTATCCACTTTTTATGGGCACTCAACATCCTGATAGCTTTCTTTTATCAGCTTCTTTTACCCAGAAAGCAGTGAGGGTTACTGAAACTTTTCCTTCCATCGTTGTAAAGACACTGAAGGGTGAGAGAGGTCTGGCACTGAGTGAAGTGTGAACAGGAGAATTAAACAAACAAACAAAAAAAAAAAAGCCGTTCCTGGCTTTTGTCGTAGAATGCAGTGAGAAATGGGGATCTAAGAACACATAGTAAAAACAAAACAACAACAAAAAATACGAAAAAAAAAAAAAAGCCTACTTGGGCCCTAGATGAGTACTTGGTGTGGAGTCCTGCTGTGGGGCGGACTGTGCCTATGGTCTGTGGACTCTGGTAGGACAAGGAAGAAGTGAGTCAATAGGAAAGATGCTAGAAGCATGGGTGAGGACTGGATATGAAGTTTTACTCTCTTGTTTCTCTCAATATATGCAAGCCTCTCTCTCTCTCTCTCTCTCTCTCTCTCTCTCTCTCTCTCTCTCTCTCTTGTCTAAAGCCTCAGCAGCCGCTTCAGA
>NW_026067924.1:27425822-27446249 GCF_014885135.2 Alexandromys fortis | reverse complement strand
TTTTTTTTTTTTTTTTTTTTTTTTTTTTTTTTTAGAATTGTCTCAAAACCTAGATTCGTTTTCAAGGGACACGTGTTAGCTTAATCCCCAGTTGTTGCAGGATTAGCACCTCAGGAGCTAATTGGATTATATTTCATTGTTATGGCATGGTGTTGTTTTGGGAACAATCAGGAGACAGCACTCTTTGGAATGATCCATCCAGGTGGCAGTGCTAAGCACAGCCATTGCTTGCCTATTAGAAGCCAGTTTTCTACTTAAATTCCTACAACCCCTGGAGGTACATACCATTAGCCACATACACAGGTCAGTGAATGGAGCTCGGAGTAGCCAGAATGTTTCCCAGGGCTAGAAAGCCAAAAGCCCTGTGATTTCTAGTACGTAAGATTATACAGCATCCTCTGGACAAATCCAGAAACACTGCTCAAATCCCTTTTGCCTTGTGTTTCTGAGCTCCTTCCAGTGGATTGCATTGTATAAGTAAGAACCACGGCATACTCTGACTTCTCTTTGAGAATGACTGCAACAGACACAGAGACTTTGGTCCATAGGGAGTACCCATCCAAGTCTGAATCTACCCTGGAGTTTGTATTGGATGCCATAACCCTAGTCACCGCCACCTCTCCAAACCAATGCAGTACTGTTGTCTGTGGTTGCGATGTGTACCTTAACCACAAGCACGGTTGATATGATAGGAGTATCATAGCCAAGGTTAATCCCATGTGTGCAAGAGTGTCTCAGGTTTCTGACTCTAAAGTTTCAGGGACCTCGCCAAATCATTACTAATAAGTGACAGAGAATCCCATCCCTGCAGGCCTCTTATCCTGTTAAAATCCTGTTGCTGCTGTTGAGAGAGACAGAAGACAAAATTCTCCTCAGCTAGCCTCCATTTCCATCCGCTGGACCTTAAAAGTTGTATGTTTATTACAACATAAAAGACCTACTTTCTAAAATAAATTATTCGGTGTAGCGTGTGTTATGTAAAGAAAAAACACCCCGACTGCTGTGGCCTGACTAAAAGTGAGATGCTTTGTTTTTGGTGTGTGGCACTGACCTTTCTTTATATGAACCTTCATGGATTCAAGTGCAGAACTCTTCATCCTTTGACATAGTCTTTAGTCTTTGCGATTTATGTTTTGTCATAGATATCCCAACAAATGTCCAAAATGATAAAAACCATGTTCCCTTTCCTTGAGATCCTTTTAACCTCAGGTTCAGTTTGTGGAATAGACACATGCGGGTGACTAGTTACAGCCTGTTTTTACAGGTTCCTTTCCCTTAGAAGAAGCAAAGTCCAGCCTGTTAAGCCTCCCATTCCTTCTGCAGGAACAGTGTATCTCCTCCAGTGCGCCAACCCACAATTTCTGCCTGCACCAAGCACACTGGATCTCAATGGGAAAAAAATTCCCATCAAGAAAGTACTATTTCTGTGAGTTCGAAACCAGTCTGGTCTATACAGGGCATCTGGTCCCACGTGACTACAATTATAGATGGCTGTGAGCTGCCATGTGGATGCTGGGAACTGAACTCAGGACCTCTGGAAGAGCAGTCAGTGTTCAGCCAGTGCTGTTAACTGGGTCTGATCTACACAGAGATCTCTGGGGGAGCACTGACTGCTCTTCCAGAGTTCCTGAGTTCAGTTCCCAGCATCCACATGGCAGCTCACAGCCATCTATAATTGTAGTCACGTGGGACCAGATGCCCTGTATAGACCAGACTGGTTTCAAACTCACAGAAATCTGTCTGTCTCTGTCTTCAGAGTGCTGGTATTAAAGGTGTGTGCTACTATGGACCTGGCTTCTCTGCTGCTTTTATTCCCTCTTGATAAACGTCCAGTTACATACAGCTTTCCCATGGCCTCTTCCTTCTTTCACTGATTCCTAGAACTTATGTCTAAAAAGACAAGGAGCAACAGTATACACATGATCTCAGTGCTGGGAAGGAGACGGGTGGATCCCTATGAACACTGCCAGGGCATCCTCACCTACTTAGTGGTCTGCAGGTGGTAACTCCTTATTTCTAAGTGGGAGTGGGTGAGTGCAAGGTATCTGAAGGCTGAGAAATTACGCTGACCTCCACGTCCAAAGGCACGCATATGCACACGTGTGTGCATAAACACACACATGCACACACACACACACATACACACAAGTCATAAATATGTGAAGGGCAATTGCTAACTGCAAACTTCAAATAATTCTCTACTAGCCAAAGGACTTGCGCTTCCTAGGCCTGGCCATGTGATAAGAACAGAATGCCCTGGATTTTCTGCTTAATCCAGAATCCACCTTCCTTGAAGGTTACCACTCCATTCAGAGCAAAATCAGGAATTTACTCAGAAGAAAAGGCAGTCAAGTGGCATTCTGGACCCCTTCACTCTGTGGGCATTAGTACTGATATAAAGGACAGTGACATAATTAAAGTAGGAGCTGCATGTAATCAAAAAAATCTGATTAAATTAGCGACCAACAAATGTCTGCAGGTCCCCAGTAAATTACGGACTGACAGAATGAGGCTCTCGGTGACCCCAGAGGCCATACAGGCAACGCTGCATTTGCTAGTGAGAAAGGAATATTCAAAGGGAAATATGATAGGAAGAACTGATTTTCCCCCTGGTAGTCTGTTTGCAAACAGTCTGGTTTTATATAGATGAGATTTCCATCATAGCTAAGTTATTTTCCCAACAGGAAAATTTAATATACTCTTTATTAGCATAACTCCATTATATAAATGGGTTTGTTCTGCTATTACAAGAATAATTGCATGGGAAATGTGCCTTGTGAACTCCCTGGTCATAATAGCTTGCCCTTTATGTTATCTCAGTCTTCTAAGTTTTAGCTGTGATGTTGAGGACAGAAGAATGAACAGCTTTTTAAAAAAAAAGCATCTTCTTTAGTGGTGCCCAAATGACAAGCCAGGAAGACACTTTCTCTTCAACCTTACCCCTAGAGTTGCCCACTGCCCTTTGAACCTACAGCCAAGCCAAATATGCCCAGGCTTATAGTTGATGTGTGGATTGTGGATGTATTATCTCATTCACACCCATGAAAGAGAAGACTTAGACAAGAAATGTATGAATTACAGATGTCAGTCTCGAAACACTTATTTCAGCTTGTTAAAACTGAGGGCCAGTGACAGGGCTTAGTATGTAAAGGAGCGTGCTACCAAGCATGCAAACCTGTGTTTGATCCCTGGAACCCACATGGGGGAAAGAGAGAACTGATCCCAAAAAGCTATCATCTGCCCTCCACATGATGATGTGGGAATACCGGAACCAGACAGGTTGCTCCCGGGTAGAAATCGTCAAGTTCATTTTCATGAGGATTCAAATGTGGGCAGAGAAAAGTGGTATCTAAGGCATAACTGATTGAAGATGACCAACACAGATGAAGTTGCTAAAACTACAGAAGGAATTCAAAAGAGTAAACCACTAGCTGTGTACAAACCAAATGATCGCATCCATGTCTATGGTACCAATATGCCCTCCGCCCCGAATTAAACCAAATGGTGTTTCCTTTACATCCTTCTTCAACGGAAGGGCATTGAGAGGCCCAAGGCAGTCAACCAAATCTAAATGTGTTCATGGAATGCTGATACTATCTTGACATTTTATATTACAAGGCATCTTTGGTGAAAATTCTAACCTACTAACTAAAGGACCAATTTCTGAAAGTGAACTCTACTCTAAAAATAATTGTGACTTATTTTAAAATAGGGATAGCTCTAGAGCACTTAACATCAAAATATATGAAAATATACTGTTGTCAGGCACAATCCTAACTACTGCAGAGTCTACGTTAGGAGGGTAGTAAAGCTGGGGGCAGCCTGAACCATACAGCAAGACTTTGTCTCAGCATGCATGTTGGGAGACGGGATTACTTTAATTAGTATGTGTGGCAGGTGAACTTGAACAGTGGCTCAGAGAAAGAACTGTGTACCTTCCCAAACTGCAGCCCAAAGAAATGGCTGGCCCAGAATTAACAGCCTACCAGGTCTACATATTTGCATACGCTCTCTAAGTTCCGCTAACATATTTCTATCTTTTATATTGTGAACTTTTGCAGTATGAACCAAACAGTATTTTACCGATGTCTTGCTTCATTCATGATCATCTCCACTTCCCTTGTCCATGAAATCCTGGTACTCTGTGCTTTATGGGTTCTACCAGAGCCTGAGACAGCGAGAAAGTAGCACAAACCTTTAATATCAGTTCATAAAACATTTTTAATATTTATTGTAAGAAAAGGCACAAGACAGTATAAAAAGAATATTTTATTTATACATTTTAGATAAATAAGGAGTATTTTTGATAATTTATAAGGCAAATTTCCCAAAATTTGGGAGTACCATTTGTCTGGCTCCTATCATGGCCAGAGTAATCTTATTTGTCTAGAAAGTCTGGAATAAATGTGGGTTAATGGTTTATTATTCCATAGTGCAGCTTGTCACAAATTATCAATTTTAGTTTGTTTTTTTCTTGACACAGAATGGGTTGGGATTATATAACTTAAGAATGGTAGAAAATTTCAACTTAATATTAAATCATTATGCCATTATGACATTGACAACAATTATTTATCCACCACAATATCTCTGGATTATCTATCACAAATCATAAGAGTGTAAGCCTCACCGTCCTTAAAGCACCCTGCACGGCTCTTGGCGCCTAATGAGCTCTGAAAGTATACACACGGTTCCCTTAAAAGCCAAAGAAATCATTCAAATCAAAGTAACTTCAGATATGGCAGATAGGATGTTGGGGACTTCCTTCTTCTAAACAAAAGCTATCAGCTATGTAACCCAGTGGATGTCTGCAGCCCTTCCAGATGGGACAGGCTGTGCTCAGAGCAGAATTCTAAAATGCTCAGAGCTGACCATCTGCAGGGGGCACCTGTTTCAAAGCAAACTCTGCTTTCGACTTTGACTGATGGGGCACTGGGGATCTGGCCTATCTGCTCAGGAAAAACAATGGCTATTTTGTCCCTGACACTGCCCTGCTTGTCTTCCCAAGTGAGATACCGTACTAATTTCTCTCCAAATTGATCTTTCTCACCCTGGGCACCACCCTTAGCTCTTTTCTTTATTTCTACAGACAGCTACAACCAAGCACGTTCTAGAAGAAATAGCCAGGGTGGCCTCATATCCTGCTATGCATTATGATGGAGTCTGTTTCTTTGGTGACAAAAGGGGCCAAGCACCTCCTCATTTATCATTGAGAAGTGAATCGACATCCCGAGAGACAAGGGAAAAGGAGAAGAAGAATGGCCACCTCTTCTCCTCCATCCTTCAAGGGGTCTGTCTCTCTGGGATGCTGTTAAGAATAACTAATTTGAGGCAAGAAGACAGTGCAGGAAATTAAAAAAAGTTAAGCAGAAACAATATTAAAAGCAGAGTAGACCTGGATTTTAGAGAGGTGTGGAACACAAAACAAATCTCAGTGAATGACTTAACACGTCCCAAGGCTATGGCTGTCCAGAGTGCATTTGTCAGGTGCCAATCAGGTGAACAAATCTCTGTCTTAGGAAGTCTGTGCCTTTCCTGCCACATAGCTTAAAGGAGAAGGGGTTATTTTTATCATGTTTCTGGAGTGTTCAGTCTGTCACAAATGGGTGTGGTATAGTGACACGGGACAGCTCACATATGTCAACTGTGAAGGAGGCAGAATCCATGTTAGAGAGGGCTTTCTCTTTCTTCCCTTTTATCCTGCATGTCCCACTCACATTCATGGATGGGTCTTCTCTATCCTTAGTTAATTCTCTCATTAACAGACACACTCACAGTGAGCTTCATTAATCACCCAGGCTCTCCAGAACCCAGTCCTGTAGACAATCAAGATTAGCCATGCCAGGAAGGATTAGTTCTCAGTCATGCAGACAATCAAGATTAGCCATGCCAGGAAGGATTAGTTCTCAGTCATGTAGACAATCAAGATTAGCCATCCCAGGAAGGATTAGTTCTCAGTCATGTAGACTATCAAGATTAACCATTCCAGAAAGGGTTAGTTCTCAGACGTGTAGACTATCAAGATTAGCCATCCCAGGAAGGATTAGTTCTTTCTGGATGGGATACCTAATTGTACAACCATCCCTAGACTATAATCTTCTCACTTCTAATTCTCAATGGAATGACGCAGGAGATTTTTAACCATAAACCCATGCTTCTGTTGCATTTCCCAAGGGACCCCTATTATTCAGTTTGGGTATTAGACCCAACAGACCTGGGTTCAAGTAACTCTTTCACCATAGCATCTGTAAGGACCATCCTCAGAGGGATGGTAGGCTAAAATAGTTTCGGACCAGGCAATGGTGGCACAGCCAGGCAGTGCCTCCAGTACTCAGGAGGCAGAGGCAGGCATATCTCTGTGTATATCTGTGAGTTCAAGCCATGTTTTTTTTTTGCTTTATTTTGATTTGTTTATTTGCTTATCTTTGGCTTAGTCTTTAAAAATTTTAATTATAACTGTGACATATAAGAATTACTTTAATAAGTATCATTAAAAATATCCTTTAAAAGTAGCAAGAAGCATCTTAAAACAGACGACTGCCACTGCCTCCAGCCTTCAATATTACTCTCTATGATCTATATTAACTCTCTATGATCGCACCATCTTCCTTCCAATGCCTCGCAAATGCCTATCAGCATCGCAGCTCTGGTTACTTGGGAACTCAGCACTCATTTATAATCCACACAAAACAAAGACACTTGAGTTCTTTCTTACAAGACTATCAGTCTAAAGGACAATGGCTGAAGCATGTGTTTAGGAAAACATCAGGTTAGAGAAAAACTGACAGCGTTTGGCAAGGCACAGACGAAGCATTTCATTCAGAGAACTGCAACTACTAACTCCGAGATGGACACGCCAGCGAGAGAGTGAGAAAAATTAGTTAGCATAGAATCAGATGGCACAAATGACCTTGGACTTTATCCAACGATCACGCTAACACTCACCTGGTACCACCTGGTACATATCACAGCATTGCCCCCTCGGTCCCTGATGCCTGACCTCAGGCAAGCCACCATTAGCAGGAACAGTGAAAACAGCAGGGAGTTTGTTCTGAAGTTCAGCACCTCACTCCAGGCTTCCCTGGGAAATTAGGAAACAGGTTAGCAGTTTCCAGAGAGCAGAAACCAGCCAAGGAGGTTGGCAGAGTGTGGATAATGGAAACCTGGCTGGTTTTGCATCTGAATAACACAAGCTCTTCACACTCCGAGATTATTTCCTCCAATAAATTGTATCTGGCATCAACCCTCTGTGCCTGAGTAAGGCCCTGCCACTGCTACTCACATTAAAACATTATTACTGCTGTTATTGTTATTACCATCTTTGCGACCAGCTAATCTCTTCTGAGAACCGCATGCTAAATGCTTCGTATTTATCATCCGGGGCAGTCGTTGCAAACACCTGTGAAAGAGGGTGCCATTAGTATCACTGCTTTATGGATCAGAGCCCTGAGGCTCAGAGAATCATGAATGTGTCCAAAGATGCAGAGCCGCTAAATGACAGTACAGGATGGACGGACGTGGAGGTGAAAATAAACATTGACTAGTTTCGAGGCAGGGAGAGCGTCTATTACCTGCAGTGCTACACAGTTTCCTAAGTGAATCTTAATCTCCACTAAGTGCTAAAAAATACTATTGGATCATAGAAGTAAAAGGACAGCAGTCTGCTGGTTGTGAGACATTGCCTGTGTGGTTTCTGTATGTGTTGCTATGAGTGAGAAACTGGCCCAAGATCAGTGCTTAACCGGCACACCCACAAATCTTTTTTTAATTTATTTATTTCTTTATTAATTAATTAAAGATTTCTGTCTCTTCCCCACCGCCGCCTCCCCTTTCCCTCCCCCTTCCCTAATCAAGTCCCCCTCCCTCGTCAGCCCAAAGAACAATCAGGGTTCCCTGCCCTATGGGAAGTCCAAGGACCACCCACCTCCATCCAGGCCTAGTAAGGTGAGCATCCAAACTGCCTAGGCTCCCACAAAACCAATAGATGCAGTAGGATCAAAAACCCATTGCCATTGTTCTTGGGGTCTCAGTAGTCCTCATTGTCCGCTATGTTCAAAAAGAGGAACATGGGATGTACTCACTCATATTTGGTTTCTAGCCATAAATAAAGGACATTGAGCCTATAATTCGGGTTCTTAGAGAAGCTAAATAAGAAGGAGAACCCAAAGAAAAGCATATAGGCATCCTCCTGAATATTAACCTTCATCAGGCGATGAAAGGAGACAGAGACAGAGACCCACATGGGAGCACCAGACTGAAATCTCAAGGTCCAAATCAGGAGCATTAGGAGAGAGAGCACGAGCAAGGAACTCAGGACCGCGAGGGGGGCACTCACACACTGAGACAATGGGGATGTCCTATCGGGAACTCACCATGGCCAGCTGGCCTGGGTCACAAATCTTAATTTATCTCTGCAGACAGATTCTCGTTCTCATTTCTAGTTCTGTGCTGTTTATACCATATATGCCCTGCCAACAGGACAGCCTGGCTTTATCAGATAGTCATGACCTTTTTGATTTATGTGTGTGGTATGTGTATGTGTTGATGTATATGTACACGTGTGCATGCAGATAGATACCAGAGGTTAATGACAAGTGTCTTCCTTAGTCACTTCATTTATTTTTCAGGTAAGGTCTCACACTGAACTTGGAGCTTACTAATTTGGCTAGAATGGCTGGCAAGTGAGCTGTAGGGGTCTGCCTATCAACCTCCCTAGTATTAGGATTATAAGCACATAATACCATGCCTGGCTTTTACATGTACGCCAAGGGTCCAAATAATGTTCTCTTGCTGACACAGCAAGCACTTTAGCGATTAAGCCCTTTCCCCAATGCCTAATTAAGACTTCATATAGATTTCTAATAAATACTACTTTAACTTTGTAATTTTTATTTTTACAATTTATTAGTTTGGTGTTTTGTGACTCCTAACAGTGGGAGTGGGTATTTCTCTGACTCTTTTACATGCTCTTGAGATTCTTTTCCTCCTATTGTGTTGCCCTTGTCCAGCATCGATATGAGGGGGTTTGCCTTGTCTTATTGTATCTTCTTTGTCCTGCTTGGCTGTCCTTTCTTGGAGGCCTGCTCTTTTCTAAAGAGGAAATGGAGAGGAAGTGAATATGGGAGAGAAAGGAGGTGGTGAAGAGCTAGGAAGAATCAAGGGGAGAGGGGAAACTGTGGTTGGGATGTATTATAGGAGAGAAGAATCTATTTTCTTTATTTTTAAAAATTTTTATATTCATTTTACATATCAACCACAGTTCCTCCTACCCTCTCCACACTCTTCATCCACTCCTCAAAGAGTGTAAGGCCTCTATGGGGAGTCAACAAAGCCTGGAATATCAAGTTGAGGCAGGACCACGCCCCTCACATGCCGTTTTCAATTTTTTAAAAAAAGTTCACAAAGACTCCCTAGACATAGGTTGTTTGTTTGGCGGGTATGCTGTTGTACACCTATAAACCCAACTCCTGATAGACCAAGGCTGGAAGATCACAGTTGAAGACTGTTTTGAGCTATATAAAAGACCCTGTCTGAAAACATAAAAGAAAAAGAATTTTGTTTAAATGGTTTTTTGCTTAAACATTTCTATTGACTTCTGCCATTCCTAATCCTTCTTCTGTGGTTTAAGGTTGAACTGGGAAGGCTATATTGTCCCAACAATAAACAGTGTCCTTTATGACCAGGAAGCTGTATTCAGTATTAGTAAGTCTTTTATAGAACACATGCTCTCTAGACCCACATAACAAAATACTTTCTCCACCAGTTGATTTCTTATCTAGTTCCTGTAGCATATGTCCATATTATACAAAGATAGGAGATGCTAATGGTCATAATAGTGATGATACCAAATACAATATTCATGGAGACTAATAGTTATTTTATGCCTATAGGTCAAAGCACCAATGCTATATATGATTTCTCACTTAATCTTCACAATAAGCCTCCAAAGTTGAACCTATTATCATCCTCATTTTACAGACCAGCAAACCGAAGCACATAAGTAAGTTCCTGATAATAGAAGAGTGAGATTATCCATTGCCTTGGTTCATCCTTCTCTACCATCCCTAGGCCCTCAGACCCTTTATCATGACAGCCACAGCAACCAATCACACACTGAGAAGTTTGAATTGTATGTTGTAAATGCACTATTAGCTCACAAGATGCGGTTCTTAATTTATCACCTTAAATTTCTTTCTAGCCACTTCATTAGCATTGTGTATATGCTTGGGAATTACATTCTTCAACTGCACCATAAGTTGACGAGATTTGTGTGTGGCATATAAGTCATGGTCTTCATACTCCTGTCAAGCTGTGCACTGAAGTGCGTCTGCATAGCCTCCTTCACTCAGCGTGCAGGTGCACACTGATGCCTGAGAGATTTGGTGGTGGAAACATGCCCTGGAGCCTATTCCCTAACATGGGATTCACGCTTTCCTACTTGAGTATCTCTTGTTACAGGTGAATCTTTTTGTTTTTCCCCATAGGCATTGAATCTGTCTCCTAACCAGATGTTCCT
Source organism: Alexandromys fortis (assembly GCF_014885135.2). Taxonomy (NCBI): domain Eukaryota; kingdom Metazoa; phylum Chordata; class Mammalia; order Rodentia; family Cricetidae; genus Alexandromys; species Alexandromys fortis. The sequence goes on along the minus strand of NW_026067924.1, from coordinate 27,435,733 downwards.
ATGATTCTCTTATGGGGAACTTAGCATTTTAATTCGTTAAGGGATTCCAATTTAAGATGACCATGTATCTTTTCAAAGTTAATTTCTAAATGGTGCTATAGGGATTTCCCCTCAGAGTGGCCCTATCTATGCCCGGAGGAAAAAAAATGCATTTCCCAAGTGTTTCTGATCATTGATTGTTGATTGCTTACTAACTAAAGCTGCTTATAGCGATTGCACTTTAGCCTGGAGTTTAGGGATAGGACGGTGTGGAATTGAATGTGCACCAGCATCGCGATTCTCAGAAACCCACTGCATCAATGCTTCACTCGCTTCCAGACGGCAGCTGGTCTGTTTATGTACTCATTAGCAAGGCTGTGCCTGTCAGTTACTTTACATGAACCCCCTCAAAGATAAGTGAGATTTGTTTCCACAGTGGTTCTATATCCCACCAATTTGACAATCAAAAATTACTACCATATTGGGTGATGGAGAATTGCTTTAAAGATTTTAAAGGATAAAAACTACAGTCATGTAAATATCTACCTTAGTTTTTGCTACATACATGTATAACTCCCCAAAAACTGAGCAGAAAAGCCAACCACCCAGAGGGCTTTACTTGAAAGGCTTTATTTTCATTTCATTACTGTCACTTGAAAGATTTTAATGAAGGCTTACAGCTCTTCAAAAGAAAGGCACCATCAGCATGAACTATAATTATTTTATGCTCTTTGCTTATATAATCATAACTCCCTGAGCCTGTGGTCGGTCGTTCTAGTGAACTTACATGAGACTAGTAGCCCCCTGGGCAGACGGTTCATTTAATGTCTAGCACAGTGCACTACCATCGAGGCACTTTTATTATTATGTCCCCGAACACATTTCAGACTAAGGTGGCTATTAGCACTGGGGAGATTTAATAAAGAAGGACTCCAGAGGTGGGGAGGTGGGTAATGCAATGAAGTGCTTCCACTCAGGCATGACGGCCTGAGTTTGGATCCCCAGGACCTATAGGGAAAGCCGGGTGCAGTGTCGCGATTTTGTGTCGCCAGCACTGGGGAGGGGAAGACAGGCCGGTGATTCCTGGGTAGAGTTAGTCTAGACAAACTGATGAGTTTCTGATTCAGTCGGAGACCCTGTCTCAAAAGAATAAGGATGGGAAGCAACTTAGGAACACCAAGGTTGACCCCAAGGCTCAATATGCACATATACACATCACACACACACACACACACACACACACACAGGCGGAATACTGCCGTGTAAGCTATGGACTTTTTCCAAGTTTCCCTCTGTTGCTGTGTTGCTGTCATCCTTGCCTTTCCTTTCATCAACACTGGCGTGTCTGCTATACTACAAGAACTGAAGGGCTTTCCAGGTGGAACCTCCAAGGTAATGATCTGCGAGTCAGAACTTACTGTTTGATGACAATGAACCCTTCTTTCCTATATAACTGGATCCTCTCCGTCCTGGCCATAGATGTAACCACTAAACACCCAGTCACCAAATACCACCTTTAATCATTTCCTAAACCACTGCACAGAGATGCATTCTTGTCCTGAGTAGACATTGGTAATGCAGGCTCTCCTCCAAAACAAACAGAACAGCAAAACAAAACAACGACAATAACAAAAAAAACAATGCTTTAAGGTTTTTCTTAGCTCTCAGTGCAAGATTTTGCATATACATATTTGTCAAGTAACTCCAATGGCCTGACATCAAAATTTTAGTTTCATACCCACTGATGTTATTATTAGTATTGTTAATTTTTGATAGTATTACTAATTGTAGAAAAATTAAAATTGCTTCTTCATATGAGGAATTATCTTTCTACCTGACCTATTTTGTTCCTAAAAAAATAGATTTGTCAATTTTCTTTTTCTGAAGAAATTGAGATATAAGAAAAAATAGCTCTGTTGTAAGAATCTTTACTTATCACTCTTTTCTCACTTAATAATGCTATTCTTATAAAATATCCCCTTTGGATGTTATTATTTTTAACACAAACTCATAAACTATAAAAAATCCTAAAATATTTAACTCAGTGGTCCATAATATCCAATAATGTGCACCCCTTTCCACCTAGTATTTCATTGACATGAATAAGCACCTCTCATTATTCTAAAAGCCAATCCTAAAGAGGTCACAAAAGACATGACCATTTATATAGGCAGACTGCGGCGCTATAGGCTGATCTATGACACCACCAACTATGGGTGACTTCTGAAAGCATTAAACAGGTCAGTGGGTCACAGCACAGCGTTTTCAGAAGTTTGCTCATTTTCACACAGTGAAGGCGAGACACCAGCTGTAAAAGCTGCCGCATCTGAGCTGTTCCATTCTTTATGGACACCTGTCACAAGCAAATTGGAAGTCAGATATGTTCAGTGCCGAGTGTTTGTCTTCTCTGCTAGACTTTATAACGTGATGGCAGGCAGCACATTCCACTCCTCTCTATTTCCCTTAATGTCTGAGGGTACCAGTCAGGTGCTTGTGTGGAACTAGAAGGAAAAGGTCGTAAGACTAGGTGTAAAGAGGATTTCAGAGACTTGCTCTAGAGTTCTTATTGACCCCATAGTATATTCATATTATATACAATAACTTATTACCTATTATATATCTCACATACATATAGCCTAGTCAACAGTATAGTTGTTTTACATATATAACTGGCCCCCATTATATTTATATTATCCTATATTTCTCACTTTCCATATGAGTCTTGTTCTCATATGCATTGCTGTGCTGATTGGAGACTGGTTCTCTACAGCACTTAGTCTAACACAGTTCATTTTGTATAATCTCCTCCCACATCCATAGGTTTCGGTTTTGTGCTTGCATGAAGCCCAGAGTACATGTCATGTGTCCAAATCCTTCCATCCCTGGCAGTTCTAAAGAACTTTTTCCTCTCTCTGCTGTTATTTCCCTATTCTGAGCCTTGTTATCACTTCCTACAATGTTAGTTGTATACAGGAAATTTCCAAAAGCCAGTTCATGAAACTATCCACCAGGAGAATTCTCTTCTTCGTTGCAAATATGCTACGAACCAGCTCCCAGTTTCTTTGTAGCATTCCATACCAGCCCCCACTGGCACCAGAGGTGTTTGTGTTTGCTATGGATATATTTCAGCAGTTCACCATACCTACAGACTCCCGAGGAAAACCTGTTTCTCGTGCATCTCCAGTTTCTGCACTCACATTCCCAGCAGGTATTGTGCAGAGGGCAAACATTCAGTGAATGTTCACTGACTGGAATGATGCATGAATAAATGAGCCAGGCACATTGGACCTGTATTTACCCACTGAAGGGGTGAAGGAAAGGCTCCTTAATTTTAAAATTCTTGACTCTCCATTTATAGGATTTACAGGACCTAAACCCCTGCAACTGGCGGCAGACTAGCCGCGGTTCTTTCATTATTTTCCAACAATTACACTTTATCTTGCTCCAGTGGCTTAAGCTGCTTTAAATGTTAATGTTGAAAAGGAGTCTTCTGGTCAGCCAAGAAAATGATGAGCAAATGTTTCCCATAGCATTAAACTCATTACAAAGTATTTGTCAGAGCCTCTGCGCTGGCATGGTGGGGCGCTGACAAACACAGAGAGCCTGGTTCGTGTGGTGTGCAGCCCACTCTGAGAGTCTGGGCCATTTGACAACTAATTAGCAACATCAGCTCATAGCAAGTGTCCGTGCCAAAATCATTTCCAACAAAACTTGATGGAAAGCCTCCACTCTTGGAAGCCGAAGTTTGTAAATAGGCCTATCACTGAAGGCTTTAGCAAGAAAGTGGAGAGAAGAAAGCTATCACAGAGAGGAAGCCTGGTACCGGGTGCCTGGCGTGGCAGAATGCAAATGTGCGATGCAAAAGTCAATGAATAAGTAATATTAACCGTGCAATTAAGAGGCCTGCATTCATGTCCAAGACCTGCTGTGTGATTTTCATGTCCTGCAGCTTTCTGAGCCCAGTGAGATAGGCTGAACTGAAAATATGCATGGAAAAGCACTTTGCATATTTTCTAATATTCTCGGGCAAATGTTATTCTTATGAATTTTCCCAAAATTGTTCCACTCAACACTAAATTAAGAAATAGAAGAGAGAAGGCTGGAGTCAAGTACATTTGGAAAAAAAAAATGTTTGCACACAGTAAGTTCTAAGGAACTTTACATTAATAAGCAAGTCAACAAGCTAATTACTTTATTAAAAAGGCATTTTATTTACTTTTCTGTTCTTATGTAGCCATTTTTATTTTTGAATTTTTAAATATTAATATTTAACAGAAAGGATGAACAATGGAATATAGTTGGAAATTATTGTGATTTTAAGGATTATTTTTTTATCTAATTGGAAGTATCTAATGGGTGTGTGTAATGTATATTTGATAAACTCAAGACCACTTTGCACTCATGATATGCTTTACACTTGGTCAAGCCAAAAGAGGAAGCTTAAAGAATACGGCTTGGAGAGGGAGAGCCTGGTGGATGGCAGACAGCCTTGGGGAACAGTATGGATGCTGGACACTGAGAACTTTGACTTCACTGAAATTGGAAGAAGGTATTCCCTAGCGTTCTTAGAATCAATAGGAATTTATTTCCCTCCTTGAGTGCCTGATGTTCTTAATATCTTCTTCACATCTTCTTAAGCGGACACTCAGATTAGTTGTGGGTTGATCACACCCTGATAAGAGAATCTGGCTAAGGTGAGCGGTATTGACATTCTTGGCAAGCCAACATCATACATTGGGACAATGCGTATCTGTCAGAACAGCTCAGAGGGCTCCAAGGGCCTGGGCTTTATTTGAACAAGGTGAATAATGTTCACTGGAAGAATTTGATCTTGCATTTTCCATGACTAACTAGTGAGCAGATTTTCTTTCATTATAATAATTTATCACTTACAAGATACCAGAGCCACACAGAGATTGTTGAATAATAGATGAAATTGTGCTGAACCAAGTTTCTGCCCTGAGGAGTTTGCCGTGTAGAGGCGTAAGTGGAATTATGTTGGACAAGCGTAACACCATCCAGCTGCTTGTCAGACAAGACTGGGTGAGATTTCTTTTGTGTGTGTGTGTGTGTGTGTGTGTGTGTGTGTGTGTGTGTGTAAAGAGAGAAAGAGTGAGAAAGAGAGAGAGAGACTACATAGCAGATATAGAAGCAAAAGACAGAGATGTGGAGTAAAATGTATAATGACAGAAATATAAGAGAGGAAAAGAGAAACAAAAGATTCATTTACCACACTGTATAGAGTAGCAGGCTGTGTCCTACCAATTTAACACACATTGGAGGGGACAGTGTGGCAAACCTAATAGCAATGGAATATATTCAGAAAGTGCTAAGGAAGATCCATTTTCCCAAGACATAGTCTGGTGCCTAAGAGTCTTGAATACCATTGAGTCCAGACATTCTTTCACCACTCAATGTAAATGACTGAGTCCTAGCAGCAAATGCTTTAACAGTACAGAGTAGAGGTGAAACACTAGCTGGAAGTAGAGGTGCGTTTTCCGGAGAAAGTAAAAAGAAAAACTAAGCAGATGCTAAGTAGCACCATCTCTGTTAGGTACTTATAGAGAGTCTTCCATGTAAAATGGGGAATAATTTGAAATTACTTCTCACCCCCACCACTCAGAAGGACCTTTGAACCCCGAGCCTCATCCCTACTTGGTCCACTACATTCATCAAGGACACAGAGGCCATAAAATCAGGCTTCTCTCCAGATTCTCAACCCAGTCAGGAAACTGAAGAGTCTTCTTTGGAAAAGCCACAAAATATATGTCCATCAGTAAAGTGCTTATCTGCAACCAGGAAAACCGAGTTGTGTTTTCAGAACACACTTAAAGAAAAATCTGAGCATCATGATGAGTGTTCTTCATCCAAAACGGGAGACTACGTGTGGATCTCTAGACTTGGCCAGCCAGTCTGGACTATTGGGTGAGTTATAGGCCAATGCAAGACTCTGTGTCAAAAAACCAAAGGGAATGAAATTTGAGTAACAGCACCTCAGGTTGCCCTCTGAGCTGCACACACATGGATACACATGCATTTTACACACAGAAAAAAAATAGCTGAAACTAATTTTATAAAAACTTTACAAAGATAACGTTTGTGCATATTTAAGGTACATAAGATTGTGTTTTAATAAAAATATTCAAGTTGTTAAATGATGACTACACTCAGTCAATTAACATCTTCACCTCCACATATGGTTCCCATTATTGTTTGTGGGGAAAATACTTGAGAACTATTTATTCTCTGAGCAAAGTTCTTGTATATAACACAGTGCTATAACTGTATGCCACCGATAGCTCGATGATGCTGAAGACTATCCTGGCAGGCAGAGAAGCAGACACAGAGAGCCACTGAGAACAGAAACCTACAGAAAGTAGAGTATAGATAAGAGTGTAAGAGATACAATAGCACTAAAGCTATTTTATGTGTCGCGCCAAAAAAAAAAAAAAATGTCTGGAACTTACCAGAATGTACTATCAGTGCTGACTCTACTATTAATCAGCTTTGCCTTCTAAAGACTGTTTGATTTTTCCAACAAAAGATAACCTTAGAGGCTCCCCGAGAAGGAACCCATTTGGCAAACCACCTGGGCTATTTAGCCTCCTACTGGGACCTTGCCCAGAGTTGGCTCCCTATGCCACCCATCCCCAGGAAGCTGGGGAAGAGCACCTGAGAATCACTTGAGACAGGGATCAACCATCCTAGTAGCACTGGCCTGGGTATGAGTATGTAAAGCAAATTAAAGCCTTTGAGACATTGGCTGGAAATCCTGCTCTCAGAGACACAGAGAAATCGGAAATGTCACCGCTCTCTGGGAGCATAAGTACTCAGAAGAGATGAGTCTGACATTTTAGAGCAACAATGTCCAACCCTTCCACCTACAGAAATGACCACAGTGTGATCCTCAGCAGCTTTCCCAACCTCACACCACCTCCGTGGGTTCCACTCTCGTGCCTCTTTGCCTGCCCGCCAGGATTATCTCACATCCAGTCACTTTCTGCCTGAACCAAAGATCCTAATAGACTAACTAGTTTTTGAAACCCTCTTTATGATTTCATAATTTCTTTCTCCTATGTCCACAATCCTCTCAAATGGTTAAAGCCATTCTTGAAGCCAGTCACTCCCTCTGCTGCCTGCTTCTAGGAGCTATAATAAGAGAAGGGAACCCATCTCTGATTCTTCTACCAACACTGTTCATTCTGCTGGTCACACGGGTTCCCTGGGCAAGCCTTGACACCAAAACTTGGACACACCTGAACACTCCCTATTATCCTGTATCCGGCAGAGAACTTCCTAGGACTTCTCCTCAGATTAAATGCACTGACACAGTGCTGAGTGACCACTGTGTCTCCTCAGTCACAGAGAACCACCAGAGGCACTTTTCTTCTGCAGAGCAAAGGGTTTGTTGGTTATGATATTCTCTGACCCCACTGAATCAGCTTATCTAAAAAGGATGCTCATAGTCCTGTTCATTTTCATACACACACACACACACACACACACATGACTGCCAGACCTCCAAGTTAATTCATAAGTAACAAAATGTAGGAGGAAGATGTGCACGAAAAAGAAAATGAAAAGAAGGGGAAATTGTAAGATGACTTTGGGAGGTTCTTGGGCCAACAACTACTTTTCTTCTGATCCTTCTTCATGCCTGAAGGTCATTTTCATGATCTCTGTATAGCCAGGAGAAGGGGCTCACTCTTTTGACAGAGCCTGTTCTATATACACAAAATTAATTGTGTTCTTGTCATATTCAAACATTGAGAAAATCTCTTTCTGTCTACATCCTAGACCACAGCTCTAAAGTAGGCTTTCCTTGTGCACATAGTTGTAACAAAGCTGTGTATTTGTCTTGGTTTGTTTTCTTTTGCTTTCAAGACAAGATTTTGTGCATAACAACCCTAACCATTCTGGAACTCTCTCTGCAGACCAGGTTGACCTCAAACCCAGAGATTCCTCTTCCTCTGCCTCCCAAGTGCTGGGATTAAGCACAGTGTCACCACACCCTGCTTAAAATCGCACAGATTCAAGTAACTGAAAACAGATTCTGCTTTATAGACTTTTGAGTTTCTTGAGTCTGTCATGCAGTATTTCAGCAGCTGATTCTCCTTCCTGGCTGATTTATTAAAACATCAGTCTATCTTTTAGAATATGTTGATATAACTAAATACAATTTTCTGCCTTCTAAACTTCAAGTCTGGCAAGGTAGCTACATCAGTATGCTGATGTACAAATTCTCAGGAACCATCTCTTCTCAAAGATGAAGCCAAGCCTAGGGATGGGCAAGACAGGAATCTGCATTCTTGACACCTCCAGGGACCCTTGAACCTCTAATCTTGAGAGGTAGCAGCACGATCAAGACAAAGTCTTCAAACACTCCGGAAAGTGTAATGTTCTCACAAATTCACTGACAGTTTGCACAACCATTCAATGAATCTCTTTCTCCATAACTATTCTAGATCACCTGCTAAGCACACCGTCTTTTCCCATGAACCAAAAATGATCTCCCACATCCACTACCATCACAGTTGATCTTCAATCCACACGCACACGCACATACGCCATACTACAAAACCAAGTAACGATATAAATGTCTAGACAGATTTGCATAGAACCACCCCCTTCTGACAGAAATCTAACCTACGTGATGATCGTTACTCCTGTTGAGACAGTGACTTTCAAATTTTTGCCCTTTTAAAAAACTTTGCATCCAAGAGTAGCCGAAAAAGTCAGATATTTGTGATTAAAAACTCAGTCCTCCAGTTTTTCAGAGCTCTGAAGCATCACCAATTCCTTCTTTAACCAAGGAAACACCTGGAAGGTTCTAAAGTACTCTAGATTTCCAAGGAATACCATTAGTAGATTAGAATCTTCATGCCAGAAATGTGGTATTTTAAGTTTTTTTTTTTTTGGTTAAAGAAAAAAATATTGTTCAAAGTAAACTAATTTTACATCCAAATTATCTGTAAGCAATAAATGAAATGAGACACTTTGGTTACAGGAATGAGTATACAATAGTTATATTAATTTAAGATGAAACAAAACAATAATCTTTTGTGTGACCAAAAATAGAAAATTTGCAATTACCCATTATAATTGAATATACTTTTACAGACTTCATTTTTGTCTTGAAAATTAATTCTTCCACAAAGCGGATGCTCTGGTTAATTTAAGTTATAATTAAAAGCAACCTCAGCTTACATATTGATTTTATTACATATTTTATTTCTGCCTATTGTTTTATATTGTAACAAGTTAATAAGGAAGACTTTTATGTATTCCTTTACTACTTACAAACTCAAGATAATTTTTTTAATGAAAATCACATTTGCGCAACAGGTTTTCCCCCCTCCTACTACAATCATGGGAGCGTTGCTTAACTTACATTAAATTCTCAAGGAAGCCAGAATTCATTAATTTCTTAGGAAAGCTTTCATCTTCCTGTGTTTTCCCCCAAGGCAAAATCAATTCTAGTTTAATTCAAAATACGAAACTTCACAGCAAGTTCTTATCATTCCATGATGGAGGAAGAAGAGCAACTCTTCTACGTGAGGGTTATTTGTAGACACATGTGTGACCAAGCTATCTTCTGAAGCTGCTGGACCATTTTACAGTTTCACCAGCTACAACTGAGAGTTTTAATAAGCCAGAGATCCATTATTTGCCCAGGAGAAGTTCAGTTTTCTCCATATTCTCACCTGTATCTTATGATTTGCTATGATGGGTTTTGTCAATTCTAGTAGGTGGAAGAAGTAGATATTTGTATATGTATGTATGTATCTAAGTATGAGTGTGTATGTATATATGTATGTATATATATATATACTATATATATGAACTTTATACATAAGCATTGGAACTTCCTCACTCATACTCATACTTCTACTGCCTCATATCAACTCCTCCTGTGATGACACTCCCTTCCA
>NW_026067924.1:27287171-27425757 GCF_014885135.2 Alexandromys fortis | reverse complement strand
CACACACACACACACACACATACATATATATATATATATATATAGCCTAATATGTTCATGTAGCATTACTTGTGTGTATGTACATATGTACATGTGTCAGGAGTTTGCTACTTAGGATTAGACAACCTATGAAGGAGCTCATCCCTATAGGAAACATTATTTCTCTCTCAACAGTCATTGGTCACCTATTTTTCTTCATCTAAGGGGTGGGAATTTGTAGGACTTCCTCCATCCATGTTGGTGTGTCAACCTGTGTTATCATTATTGTGGGTCTTCTTCAGGCAATTCTATTGTTACAATTGGTGCAGTTTCAAAGTCCTGTTGAGAGGACACTATCAAATGCAAGCATCATGGTCCTCTAACTCTTACAATCTTTTGGACCTTCCCTTCTGAAATATTTCATGAGCATTAATTTTTACTGGCTTCACTGAAGATATATCATTTGGGATTGGGCACCCCACAGTTACTTATTCCTTGTATCTTGACCAGTTTATAGATCTTGCTAAGAGTCTCCATCTACTGCAAAAAGAAGTTTTTGATGAAGTGTGAAAGCTACACTTATCTGTGTCTAAGGATATGTATTTAGAATATAGTCATAAAAACATGTTACTGATGTTTTATTTTTTCACAAGGAAGTTGTCTATGTGTTTATTTTTCATTTGTGTCTTTGGTAAAGTGTTGGTTAAAATTTTCAGTTGTTTTATTTTTAGTTATTTCTTATTGTCAAATTTTTGCTCTTCTCATATTTTGGATAACAGTCCTTTATCTAATATCTCCTTTGAAAAGCTTTTCTTCCTAGTGATAGAAGAATTTATCTTTTCCTTGATATTGCATTCACTTTCTCAGAGTAGAAGGTTTTTATTATAAGGGAGTACAGCTTATCAGTAGTGTTCATACTTTTGATGTTGTATTTAAAAATGCATCACTATACTCAAGACCATCTAGATTTTCTCCTGTGTTGTCTTGTAGGAGTTTTGTATTTTCATATCTTAGGTTTGGAATTCATTGGAGTTGTTTTTATGAAGTTATAACATCCCTGCCTAGAGTCTTTGTGCACAAGCCCTTGCTCCACCACATTTCTGTGTGTGACTATTTTTAGTCCCTCTAATTTATGTCCAGTATCTAGCATGATACTGTGCCAATACCACACTGTCTTGCTTACTGGAGCTTTAGAGTCAGTATCCAAGCTGAGTATTACCCATCTTCTGACTTCTTTCCTTCAATGTCACGTTGGCTATTCCAGGTGTTACAATTTGTCATATGATCTATAGACTCCAACAACTTACTGGGGCTTTGATTGTGATTATGTTGAATCTAGAGATCAAGTCAAGAAGAAATAACATCTTAGCATTATTGTGTCTCCCTCCCTCAGATAGAGAACATCTGTCTTTCATCCACGTAGTTATTTCACATTTTATCAGTTTTCTGGTTTTCCTTGTAACATTTTGCTAGATTTATACACAAGTATTTCACTTTGAAGGGTGCCCTGTGTTCCTTTTGGGCTTCATTTTTCATCATAGAAAGTCCTTTTCTTTCTTTGGGCCTATGTGATTTTTATCTCCAAAACATTGCTATATATATTGCAGAGGGCTGTTGCAAAAACCAAATCATAAATCAAATTTGAAAGCACTTTGTAAAATGCAAAGCTCTATGGATGTTCACAATCATATTTATATGAAAGGTCCTGTCAGTTTGTAGAATTCTTTGACCATTTGTAAGATGCTGATACCCATGTTTCTATCTTACTGTGTGGGATTTTTCACAAATCTCCTGCGAGGCAAAATTTTGGAGGCATTTAATATCAAAATGTGGCCTCTGTGGAAGGAAGCTTCGTCAAATGTTATCTATGGCGTGAAGTGACAGTTTGTTATAATCCTGGGTAAGTGTTCATTCCTTTGTCAGAACACAACTAGACAATCACTTTATGATGATAGATGGAATCTCTCAGCAACTAGGAAAAATGATGCTGCCCATGTGAAGTGCAGACTGGAGGACTAGGTAGCTGGTTTAGCAGCAGAGCACTTGCCAAGTATGCACAAGGCCCTGGATTCAATCCTGAGGACAGGAAAGAAAATGAATTGCTGTAGGAATTCCTACCACCAGTAGCCTTTAAGTTACCTTCCCACTAGGGCATGGCCTCTTATACTATTTATGCTGATGTAAGTGTGCCCAGGCTCGCTCGCTCTCTCTCTCTCTCTCTCTCTCTCTCTCTCTCTCTCTCTCTCTCTCTCTCTCTCTCTTCCAGCTGCAGCAATGGTTGCTGTTCCTTGTTGAAGCAGAGGATTGTGATCTATGAGTCTACCCTGAAATAAATAACCCTCTATTATGTTCAATTCTGAACTACTGTGGGATTTCTTTTAAGCGCCCTTCTTCAATGAATAGAGTATAACAATAAGAATGCCTTAGAAATTCATAAGGAATCTATACTATTAAGTATATATAATATTTATAATACATATAATTCCTTTTATAAACACAGTTTTAATGAACTTTCTTCACTCTGTTTGATGGTACTTCCTCCAAAAGCCAAAGACCATCTAACAAAAGTCCCCAACACCAAGCATAAGAAGCCCTTTGAATTATTGGTTAGGGCTGTCCAGGAGACTCCCCAAATGTATTGCCTATTGCTATTACCTTTTCTTACACACCACCCTTAGGCCGAAGGTAAGTCCCTATCATTGAATATGTCATGTAATTCAGAAGCAGAACCTAGAGGCCCCTGAGCTGGAACTAAACTGAAGGACTTCTCCATGAGGAGTAGCTTTCGTGGTACCGGAGGGTACCATATAAGTCTCCAAAGGAGACAAGCAACCAAAAGTCCTACCCAGCTACAAAGTCTATAAAGAAAGTCTATAAACCACATCAAGGAACAGCATGACATAATTACCCTAAAGGCTCAGCAGTGGCACATAAACCTTGGTGGTAACCAACAGCTCTCTAGTTGGGTTTAAGTTTCACTCAATAAGAGTGAAACCATGCTTGGTATTAGAAGCCTGGGTAATTATTCAGTGCTAGTGAATTCATTGATATTAGACGAGAATCTACAACCACCACTTCACCAAGTCAGCATAATCCCTAGCAAAAATCTACAAACGTGTCCTTATACCCACAGACAAGAGTAGTTGTCACCCCCTAATAAATTAACCTTTTCTTTGCAACAGAGACTATTACAGAAAACCAAAACCAATCAAAATGCAGAACTGTGGAACCCAGTCCCAATAGATACATCTATAGAACACTCCTACACCTAAGGCTCAGGGAACATTGTAGAAGAAGAGGTGGAAATATGATAAGAACAAGAAGATAAAGGGGTCTGTTATGAGATTATGCTCCTAGTGATGTCAGATGCTGTGCCCATAAAGACTTATGAATATGGCTGTCTAAACAAGTGCTGAACAGGTAGTGCATCAATAGACTTGGCAAAGTGGATCATAAAAAGCACATCAACTGGTTATCCAATATTAAGTGGTCATCCTTGAAAATATACATACAAACAATATTTTAAAGACTGAGTTAGGAATGAATATGTACATATATACACTTACATATGTGTAATAAAAAAAGAAGCCACTAATGTGAAAGAGAGAGGGAAGGGATATGTTAGGAGGGTTTAGAAAGAAAAGGGAGAAATGTTGTTATTATAGTATTATCTCAAAAAGTTTAAAAGTTAAAAATAGTGGAGTATAGTACAATAACCTCTGTAAGTATAGATGAGCTACCATCTCAGTCCATACAGTGAAGCATCCTTTCAAAGCCAAGCCCATGACTAATCCTTATCACAGTTCAACAGAGATAAGGTTCTTACAGTAATGAGGTTAGGTCTGAGACATCATGCAAGTCGGCTTTGAAAGAGAATTATGATGAATGTAGCAAAACCATTTAATTAATGCTAATCAATATGATTAATATGTTCCCCCTGCAAGATGGAGCCCTTGGAAAGCTTTAAATAAGTAGAAATGGAAGCAGCCTATAAAAATGTCCATCTACATCATGGTGGTCTGTGAAGTCCTTTGGATGGACCTTTAGTCCAATCTTTAAGGAACCATTGGCTGACCAATGATGTGCTCATGCTTGGAGACAGCTAGTTCTTCAAATCTCAGGATTCTTTGATTGCTGCAATTGTTATTTTAGGGTTGAATCCTCTTGAGTTCTCCCTTATCCACGTTTGGAAACTGCATGCATGCAAATTTGCACACACATGTCAACATGTGACTGAGCTCAGAAACAGCACATATGTACACATGTGTGCCAGAATTTATATCTGTTTAGATGGATCGCTTGATTAGTTGTTTGGTTGACTGATTTTGTGTGTGTGTGTGTGTGTGTGTGTGTGTGTGTGTAGGTCAAATGATAATTTACAGGAGTCAATGTCAAAAATTAATTTTAAAAGAGGTCATGGATTTGAGTGAGAGCAACAAGTGGTAGAGTGAATGGTTTGGAGGGAAGAACAGGAAAGAGAAAATAATGTAATTACAATATAATCTCAGGAAATAAAATAAATTTTAAAAATTAAACAGTAAAATGTCATTGACTGAATTATTGCTTGGTACACTCATTGTTTTCAAAAGTTTCTGATGAGTACTTGTGACAGAAGTCACAGTAACTTCATAACTGTTCATGTCAGCAATTCCATGTAAAATTGAGTAATATATAAAGAAAAATACAGGAGTTTTTCCCTTTTAAACCTGCCTCTGTGTGTGTGTGCGTGCGCGCACATGCGTTGGAGAGATGTATGCATGTATGACCATTGTATGCATAATTTGAGTGCACACATACAGACAGACCAACCGTATTCAGATCTCACTTGTTTGAGACAGGGTCTCTGGCTAATCACAGCATACACTAGGCTCATTGACCTGTGAGCTTCTGCTGATTCTTCTGTTGTACAGACAAACTGGGGTAACAGACGTGTGCACCTTGTCCAGCTTTGCGTGGGCACTGGGAATCCAACTTAGGTCCTCACACCTGCTTTGTAGCTATTTTAGCCACTGAGCTGAAGACCCCAGGCACTGGTAATTAATTCTATTATCATTTGTCAATTACAATTCCTGCATGTGATATAATTTCTGAGATGTTTAATTTCCTCACAAAGAACCAATGTATCTAGAGGGGTGGGGTACCATCAGGGCAGCAAGAGATTTTACTTTGTAATGGAATCAAACTTGGGAAGGGTCAGCGACATGAAAGCCCCAGGCTGAGGCCAACACTGATATGGAGCTCCTGACCCAGTCCCTATCCCGAAGGGCTGCCTGGGTTCCCACTACAGCTGAATTTACTGGGACACAGACAAGCAGTGAGATAGTAGTTTCCTTCTGTCCCAAGGTGCTCATCTACCACTTAATCCATTTGTGCATCTCATCCATCATGTAAATGAAACGTGGAACAGCCCCAAGTTTCAAGAGGCTGTTAGCCCTCGACAGAGAGTAGTTCAGAATTGATTAGATTAAGAAGGTCTGCTTGGACCTCAATTCAAGTGCTGCTTGTGCAGCTTAAGTGCCTAGTGAGAGGGGGTGGGAGAGACCTCAGCAGCAGCAGCAGCAGCAGCAGCAGCAGCAGCATCCAGCGTGGAGGCACTAAAACAGTGAAATGGGGTTTGTCGTGCATGAGCAGCTAAGTTAAGATTAGCTATTTGGAACATTTCTCTTCTTTCTCTCTTCCTATATATGCACATATGCATGCACTTACACATCTAAGTGTATATATGTACATGTATGCATACATGTGGAGTCTCACATACTGTGTGCATGTATTTTCTACATATCTTTATATAGAAGCAGAAATATATATACACACATATATACATACAAATTAGCTCATTTAATATTCAGGAAAAATAATTCCATCTGATAAATAATACTGAAAATTTGCTCAAAAATTACCCCTGCATGTAATAGATGCCGTCATTGATTCATTTGGAACTTTGTATTGAAGGTAATTATGTAGCCCCATGCCCTTACTGACATTAAGGAGAACCAGGTGAAAATTTTAAGCCAGTTGTTGCAAGGTTCTTGCTGTTGTCTTCTTCCTGGTTTTAGAAGAACCAGGATCTGTGGCTTCCCAGATCCCTGCACTCAGAAAAAATAAATGCTTCATAGGCATGGGTAAGTGAATGGAAAAGAATGTTGACATGTGTGTTCAATGAGCTTGGGTGTGTGCAAACCATCTATACCTCACAAAACAAGTCATATGAGAACTTGAGGCAGATTTGACCTAAGTTTACAGGAGATTTCCTCTACGTTGTAGACATTATTTTGGGACTGATGGCTCTATGACAATCCTCCACAAGCCCAAACTGCTTTGTCTCTTTCTACTGTGGCTTAACGTAGATAGAGGAGAAGTAGCATCATTAGAGAAGTTCAACTTTAAAACCTACATTGGATATAATTATAGCTAAATGACAGTATGGAAAAAGGTAAAATCATCGAGACGATTAAAAGGTCAGCGGCTTCTAAGGGTTAAAGAAAGGTAGAAATCTACAGCAGGAGAGCAACTGTGTTTATAGATGTGAAATCATCCTGTCTGGTATGACAACGGTGGACGTTTATTATAACTTTGTCTAAACCCATAAAGTGTGAGTACTGAGGCAACTGTGAACCCTGAGTGAGGACAGTGTGTCAGTGTAGGTTCTAATTGCAATGAACACACACACCATTCTCCTGAGGGAATGTTTCTAGCCAAAGAAGCTATACACAGTGAAGTCAAGAGGCATTTGGGAACTCTGGACAAATCAATTTTGCTTCTAACCTAAAACTGACCTAAGAAGCAGATTAAAATAAAACAGAGTTAAGACAAAATATCTACTGATATCTCTTCAACAAACCAATATATATGTGTGTGTGTGTGTGTGTGTGTGTGTGTGTGTGTGTGTGTATGCCATTTCTTAAGTATGACATGCAGTTGAAAGAACTGCAAGGAGCCAGTCTACATGAGGACAGGTCTACTCTCCATCATTTGCCCGATAGTCTCAGCTACCAAACATCAGATCCTTAGTGACTAAAAACTGATTTTGAAAATATGAAAAGATCTATGGTTGTTCAGCAATCAGAGAAGTCTTCAAAGGTGGGTCAATGACAGAAATTCAGAAAGGGGTTAATGATCTCATCGAATGCAGGAGGCAGACTTTGCCTTTCTTTGTGCACATAAGATGAAATAACCTGATCAATTCTGCTTGCATTCACTTGAAACATGGCTTTTCCTGAAGCATTTCTGATTTGTGTAGATAAATGCAGTGCTAGTAACTTTACTGCAGCGCCATCGTGATACCTACTTGGAGTGTATCTGAGAGCCCCCTTCTTCGTCTCTATGAAATATAAATCCAAAAAGAGTCTGTGTTGTATGGGTGTTACAGTGCCTTTCTTGGCAGCTGAATAGAAATGTCTCAAATCTTAGTAAACAATTTTCTTCACTCTACCAAAATGATGATTAACTTGGGGTTACACATATACTGTAATTTCCCCCATTTTCATCTTTCTTTAATAAAATGCAGAAATGACATGAACCAGCTGCAAAAATATAGATGTGTTGCTGGGCTTCACAGAGCTGTAATCTGAGGAAATTAGCTGTTTGTTCTCTTTATTATTTAGTCTTTAAAGACTGAATCCAGTGGGAAATGTGTTTCAAGGGTATATTTGTTCTTGGAGATGGGATCTTCCTTCCAGTTGCTGAGCGAAGAGATGAGAAGTGGTGCTTCATTCTGCCTGACCCACACTGAGAACTAAGAAAAACAGGAGGGAGTCCTACAGGATTCCTGGAAGTTGGAGCTCAAGATAAAGGTAAATTGAGGCAGGGTAGGCAAGTTCGTGTCTCAGGTTCTCTCCTTTGCTATGCTATCATTGGCTCTCAACAATTTGACTTACTCAGAGATCTCAGGACTGACTCCACCTACATCAATACTTTCTGCCTCTGTCTGCCTGCACCATGCTAGAGAATTTTACCCACTTCACCAACCTTGACCAACCTGACAACAGTGTCTTCTCTGAGCCTTAGGATTGAGTCCATTTTCCCCAGTGGTCCAAGACAAGAAAGTGTGTGTGTGGTGGTGGAAGGGATACTTATGTCTGTATGAATTTATGTGCATATGTTCGTGTGTGGTATGTGTGTGTTTGCATATATGGGTTACATAGAATGTAGTATGTGGCATATGGCAAGTGTGTCTATATGCATCATCCGTGGGGACTTTCCTCTGTTTCCCTGTGTCACCGTGTGTATGCATATCTCTACGTGTGGTTCTTTCTGTGTGTGTGTGTGTGTGTGTGTGTGTGTGTGTTGAGGGACTCAGTTTCCCCCAGCATCATCAGCCATGTATCATTCCTAGCACATCATAAAAGCTCTCACCAACTGTCTAGGAAATCTTAAACCACTCGCTGTTGGAACAGTGTATGACTCAGTACAAATGCTACTGCCAGGAAAGCCTAACCAGAGTCACCCTAAAAAATAAAATCCTTCCTGTGAAATCCAGTGAAATCCAGGGTACCGTAATTGTTGTATTCATTACCTTCTTTTTGTTCTAATCAAACTCCTGACAAGAACCAGCTTGGTTTGGCTCAAGATTTGAAAGGAAACAACTCACGGTATGGGAGGGTGTGGTGGAATTCATAATGGCTCCTGTCCATGGTGACAGAAATGTCTGAATCCATGAGGTGATTGTTTTCACATTCATGGGTCAGGATGCAGAAGACTTTTGTCCCAGGAATGGGGCAGTGTTTTGGTTATAAGGCCCTCTCTCAGAGGCCGACTTCAACCAGCCAGACCTCACCTTGAATATGTCCCACAATCTCCCAAACTGTGCCGCTAGCCAGGCACGTGTGCAAATACAGGAGTCTGTTGAGAGCATTTCACATTCTAACCATTACAATAACAAAATATCTCAGTCTGTAATTCCTGAAGAAAAATAGTAAAAAAAAATAGTTTTAAAATATTAAAAACTGGAGCTGGGTGGTGGTGGCATATACCTTTAATCCCAGTGCTCGGGAGGCAGAGGCAGGAGGATCTCTGTGAGATTGAGGCCAGCCTGGTCTACAAGAGCTAGTTCCAGGATAAGCTCCAAAGAGACCCTGTCTCAAAAAATACATTATATATTAAAATATTATATATAAAATATATAAATATATTATATGTGTATTATATATAAAATATATAAAAATATAATATATATTAACAACTGGACTAAAATGTCATGGAATATTCTAGAACTTGCTCTTTCCCTTTCATTTTCTGGCCCTGAGACAGAGTCCCCATTCTGCCACATACTCTCTGTATCACTTTGGGAAATGGTAACTGCTCCAAACTTGGTCTTTGTTCTCATTTGCCATGAATACAGTGTTCATCATCTTACAGAGCTATGGTGCTGACTAAATGAGAAAACACGGGTTTCACAGTCAGCCTGGCCTGTCATAACGAAGTACCACAAACCAGTCAGTGTACACAACAATGGCTGATTTTCTTAGAGTGCTGAAAACCCAGGATCAAAGTGTCTCTGTCCAAATTCCAACTAAAGGATGTGCAAAGCATATTAGCCTGCAAAAACCTGGGGCTTTGCCAGCTGTGCCCCTACTTATTCACAGTGTGTCATGGCTGATTGAAGCAGAGGCCTGCTTTCTCTTCACACCTACCAGTATCTGTGGTACTATGCAATAACCAACATCCTGACCCACCACAAGAGTTTTGAAGATTTTTCTAGAATTTTCCTCGGTTTGGGGCAGGAGAGGGTACACTGAGGTCTGTAGTGTCTCTGTGAATGGCTTTGCGTCCTCACAAAGTCGTGTCACAGATGGCTCATTGGACATAGGTTATTATTGTTCAACAAGAAGGTAAGAATAGCCACAGTGCAGTCTACCCCACCACAGAGCATGGTAGTGACCTGTGATCACTGCCTTCCTGTTTACTCTGGACATACAGGACAGACAGAAGGTATAAGGGGACTATGTCTAGCCCAGTTTTTATTGCCCTGAGACGTACAGACCTCAGGAAAATACCTGTATTCCAAAGGGTACCAATTTGGGTCCATATGCAATGGTCACCAAGTGAGTTTCTGCTTCAGTAGGTACTGAAATAGCCCTGCTCCATTGAACAAGTGAGACCCTCACCCAATGGATACCAAATAAGCCTCATATCCAATGGACTTTGAGTTTCCCTCTCATCTGGTGGGGATCATGTGACTTCCCTCATCCAATGAGTGCTAAGTGAGTCTCACAACAATTCAAGTTTGCCCACTTTGTTATAAGAACGGACCTTGATAAGCACTGTAGAAAAGGGGCCTTGAAATATCTGTGGCGGATTAGGAGAGGGTTGATTTAGGACAGTGCTTAGTCCCTGTTTCTAATGTTAGAGTCACACCTGTCCTTCATATTTCACTATCTTTGCCTGAAAACTACATAACTAGGCCATCTTAATACAGAGGGAGGTGCTTAGTCTTACTGCAATTTGATATGCCATGTTCTGTTGATACTCATGTGAGACCTGCCCTTTCCTAACAGAAACAGAGGAGGAATGGATGAAGAGGGGGAAGGAGGGGACATAAGAGGTAAGGGAGGGACTGGGAGGAAAGGGGGAAGGGAAACTGTGGCTGGGATGTGAAATAAACAATTTTTAAAAAAAGAATGTAACCGTCCCTATTTCTTTGTCCTTCCTGACCTTTCCCTGGGTCCAATTACAACCCTTTTGCCAGGCGCCTGTCTTACCCAACAACGTGGCCCAAGGGCTGGCACACAGGGGACAAGTGCCACAGAGGTGCCTGGCCAGGTGAGAGGAGGGCAGAAGCAGTGAGGGAGGGACAGGCGGGCAAACACGGGTGCAGTCCTCTAGGACTATCACAATGTGCGCATGTGCATCGGGTGTGTGCCTACGGGAAGTTGCAAAGAGTATTTAAAACCGGGATGCTTTACAGCTCTCCGACCCGGCAGGTACTTACACTGAAGCACCGCTCACTGCTTTGTCATGTTTTCCACCCTGTGTATTTCTCCAGTGTGAAATGCGTTGCTTTGGCACTTTTAAGGCCCATTATTCTCCATGATTACCACCTGTGAGCTGGCCAGGAGGAGTCATGGGTTGCTTCCCTTCCAGAGAAATATCAGCAGCAGAGATACAGAATGAACCCTCTACAGTTTTTAATGAGCTAAGCAGCCTGCCCATTAATTTACAGCAGCTTCTTAAGCAGCCAAGGGAATATATTAGTTTTAATTTTTTTTTTAAGAAACAAAAACAGCAGAATTGCTTTGCTCGTAAAATCCAATCACAGCAAGTCATTCTATGAGGGGCGAATTAATTAGCACTCGTTATTATGGTTTTACTGTTATTGATTCATTCTACTCTATCAATAATCTTAATTCACCCACAAAACTAATCCAATTTAATAACCTGTAAAATGGAGTCAGGAAATCGAGTTGCTTGCTAAAATATTACTTCTCGGAGTTTTCTCCTTTGGGCTCAGTTTTTCCTGAATGTCAGCAGAGTCCTTGGATTGCTGGCCCCCTGGGTCTCTTAGCTGCTATTGTAAGACACCTTCAAGCGTAACCCTGGAAACCTCAGCATCATATGTACACTGCCCCTCCCACCTATGCCAGGCAATGAAATAGCTTTAAACTGTGGGCTTAGGGTGTCCTATGCCTTCTTTTTCTTTCTTTCTTTTTTGGAGGGCGGAGGCAGGTGAGGAGATCCCTGGTGTGTTTGTACTGTCAACTAGAATCAACCTGGAAGGGAGTCTGAATTAAGAATTCCTCCAATACACTGGCCTGTGGTTATGTCTGTAGGGGGCTTTCTTCGTTGTTAGTTGGTGTAAAAGGACTCCGTCTCCCGTGGGTGTCACCACTCCATGGGCAAGCGGTCTTAGGCTGTATAGAAGACCTAGCTAAGCCTAAGCCCAAGAGCGAGGCAGCAAGCAGCATACCTCTGCAATTCCTCACTCGGGCTCCTGCCTTGAGTTCCTGCCCCTATTTTGTTAATGGTGGGCTGCCACCTGTAAGCTGAACCTTTCCCTCCCTTTAATTTCCTTTGGTCAGAGGGTTTATCACAGTAGCGGAGACGATAATAGATCAGATGTAAAATCAGCATCTACCCTCAAAAAGACAGCAGCAACATCCCAAAGAATGACTCAATCTAGTTCACATTGATGAGTAAATTGAGTATATACGGAAAAGATAGATGACTATGAATAGTTGGATTTTACCCCAAAGCTGCCAATCTCCCATGTACCAAGTTTCTGTTTGACATGGTTATAAGTCTCTTGTGGAATGAGTGGGAACCTAGGTTCAAAGCATTTGCAATATGAGTATCCCTTGTCAAATATAACCATGCTACCCTTGTTTATACTTATGAAATCTGAGAGATCTAGTCCCAGGGATCATTAAGCCCCTTCTCCCCTTTCTCTCTGTGATGGACACAGGTACATCCTAGGTAAGCCATACAGATATACCTCCTTCCTAAGCCCAAAGCTTTGTTTTCCAGCTAGTTGAGCCTGAAGCTTCTAGCCAATAGGGCTGGGGATATTGACTCTCCGACTGCAGCCAGGTCCAGAAGAGCAAAGCAAGTGAGCAAATCAGAGCTGTGAGTGTGCAGATAGATAAATTACCATTATCCGAGGGTGTCCAAGTCCCTGAGGCCAAGACAGATTACAAGGACAGACAATTCAGTCTTATCTCGGTTAGATTTGTGCATTCCCTCAGGGAGGAAAAGCCCAGTGTCACACAGGTCCCAGAAACAGTTTAAACAAGTGTCCAACAGGGCATAAAAGAGGTACCTGAACCCTAATGACCTTCCTGTTTCTGGAGGCATTTCAGGCTTGAAGCCTACTTAGTGGCATCCTCCCAGTGCTCCCCTCTCCTCTAGAGCTCCTTCTAGTCTAAGTGAGATAGGACTTCTCTATTCTCACACACAAAGCAGAGAAAGGAGGGTGAAGGGGACCATGGGTGGGGGAGGGCTGGTCGCGAGTGAAGCCTCAGACCAGATTTTGTAGGCAGTGGCAGTAGCTACCACCTAAGAATCTGCCAGTCAGGGGTCCTATGGGTGTTTAACTTCGTTTTCTTTCCAAAATCATGTAGTAGAAGCCCTTGCTGTCTAACAGGCCTGCGCTGAAGGCTGAACTAGAAAACAGTGAGAAGCATGTTATATGTTTGGGGTCAGAAAGGACGTGGCCAGTACCTTCAGTCTCCTTCAAACCATGGACAGGTGCATAAATGAGACTCCTTATGTGAACCAGCAGTGGCCACCTCTTTTTCCAATTTGTAGGGCCCTGGACACTGTAGATACAGCTAGTCACCCCACAAAGATGGGGTGGGCAATGATGGAGATAGTTCCAGGACACGGCCTCTGGCCTGGAAACTTCTCAGGCTCTACGGAGTTCCCAGATGCAACCCTCTTCACCTTCGGCAGAAAAACCTTTGAAGCTTTGTGACAACTTTGCTCTGCACGATTCTGCATCGCTCTGTTTCATGTCCTATGTTTGTAGAAAAGAAAACTATCAAAGAAAGCAAACATAACTGAAATAAATTACAGAGGAATGGGCAAGTGCTATGTAAATATTTTCATGAAGTTATAAACAAAATCTGTCATGCAAGCTCTTTTAAAAATACAAAAATAGATCAAAAGTTATGCCTCTTAAAGTATGCTATTTTTATTAGTTGTACTTCTTGTACAACTTTGTAGCTCCTGTATCTTCAGGCAACTGGAGATCTCCTTTGCTGAATGAGCAGATATTCAAGATGATGCCCTGCAGAAGTGAGCTCGGGGCATGGACGTCCTTCTAAATGCTCATTAATTGAGGACTCATTGGAAATTATTCATAGATTGCAGATTTATTTACGTTATTTGTTAGAAGAAAAAGTAAAAATTAATTTATTTTCATTAGGTAGAGATGACCCAGTATAGTGTGGTGGAGCATACCTGTAACCCATGTTCCCAAGGCTTGAGTCAGAAGGGTCTTGAGTTTAAAGACAGCCTGAGTTACATAGTGAGACCCTGTGTCAAAATAAATAAGAGAAGGATGATTGATGGATAGACAGACAGACAAACCTTGGCAGCAGATTTCACCCATAAGGCAGATTCCCCACCCAAAACTTAGAAATATTTCTTTCTAAAGGATGCATCCAACATTGGTGGCATTTTTATTGTAATTAGATGGGAACAGTGGTGTTGTGCTTCTTTTCATGAATATCATAGGACTGGCTCTTCCAAGAGGAGTGAGCTCTTCTTCATCCTGTAAAAAGCAAAAGCTTGAGTCTCCCCAGGAGTCTTTGTCCTCTACCCTCCAGCGTGACTCTCTGCGAGTGTTTTCATACCTGCTCCCCTAATCTCCCAGCTCAGATTCACCCCTTCTGTCTCTGCCCTTTCCTACATATTAGCAGGATTTCAGTTTGCTCCTTGTACCATTCAAATTCTTCATTCCTCCCATGACCGTGTTCTTACTGATCAAGCCGAGCTACGACACCGGTAAACACTAGGAGCTGACGAGTGGAAGGGCTGAAGAGATGGCCGAACAGATACAGGCACAAGTGCTCCTGTGGGCGCCACAAGTTCAGTTGCGAGGATCCAAGTCTGGAGACTCACAGCTACCCAATGCCTTCTTCCAGGCTTTGCAGGCATCGTTAGTCATATGGGCATACCAATACACAGATACGCAACTATACATAATTAAAAACAAAATAAATCTTTCTAAGATGTGTTTATGGGTGGAAAGAATTGACATAATATGCCAGACTCTGCTAGGCAAAATGCCTGTCCATCAACACAGGAACTAAAACAGCCACAGCTGGTTTCTTGAATCAAGAAGCAAAATAATACTAAATAAGTCTAGAAGGAGAGAAACAAGCACTTAGAAAAGAAACTGATGCCAGCCTTGCCACTGAGCACACTGTCTGTCTGTCTGCCTTCACTTTGCAGGTTGAAACTTGGTCAAGCAACAATGTGCTGAAGGTCTTGAAAGGGAAGTGGGTTCTGTTAATCGGGTCTAAGTCCAATAAATTCAAGTAGAGAAAGAACAGTTAACCATTTTTAATGTGTTTTACCAAGTCACTCTCTAATTAAAGCCCAACCTGAGTTGACCATAACTTATAGATCTTTAAACAAGAGTATATTCGATTTTAAAAAGAACTATTTTAAAGCAAGACCTTGCAAGCGGAAATGTTCTAACGACGTGTGCATAAAACCCTCTTAAGTTTTTTTGGTTGTGTGGCCATTTTAATATCTGCAGGTACATGTTTTGTTTATGAACAGTTACGTGACCACATACCTGACTTGGGAATGACATCCCTGCTCCTAAAGTCAATATATGTTGTTTTCATTCACAGGAAACTGTTGGTTTTGAAATGAGGTTCCCAGGGGTGACTCAGTAATTTATGCAAGTCAGGAAACAATGAAAAATGACATACATTATTCTTAGGTTCCTTTCTGATGTAAGCCCTGCCTATATCCCCAGGCAGAATGAAAATACAAGGATCGAAAGTAAGCAGCCCCTAAATTGCTTCAAAAAATACCCACAGACAGTATTCAATGTAGTATCTTATAATTTTTAGCAATACCACACTTATCCTATACACTATTTTCATTATTTAATATTCCATGCATATAATGCATTTTAATGAAATATATTACCATTCTCTCCTCTCTAGCTCCATCCTGATTTCTTCACCAATTTCCCTCCTAGCCACTTGTGCTGTTATTTTTTTTAGCCCACTGTGTGCATTTACCGCTGCCTTTATGCACACGGGTGCAGTAGCACCCTCTGGAGCATGCGTAGCCTCTCAGGGACTATACCCATGAAGAAATGTGACTCTCCTCTCCCAGTATCTGTCAAATGCATGAGCAATACCACATTTTAAGGGGAAAATCATGTTTCAGAAAATAATTTCAATGTGTCTAAAGTACTAAGGTGAAACATGGCCAGATTTATAGGCAATTAAACCCTTAACTGATTTGAAAATATGGCAAATGGATATAATTTCTAAAAAGGAGACAGGTGCTAAGGTAAAAAATACTTATTTCCTAAGGCTTACTCCTCTGTAGCTCATCAGGATGGAATTTAAGAGTAAAATTAGAAACAGAAAAATAGACTGCATAAGAACCCAGAGGCAACCTTTGTTGACCTCATTATGTGTTACAGAGCTTGGGTTCACAGCTGTGCTCCCATAGGGAATAGGAAGGCTGGTTCCCTAAGCAACACATTCTCGGATCAGGTCCCATCTTTCCTGAGCAGACCAAATCAGGACTTCAATATATATGTGGTACACATGGTGCTTGCTATGTCTCTGTCTTGCTTATCTTTATCTCTCTCTCTCTCTCTCTCTCTCTCTCTCTCTCTCTCTCTCTCTCTCTCTCTCTCTCCCCCCCCCCCCCTCCCCCCCCCCCTCCCTCTCTCTCTCTCTCCCCCCCCCCCTTCTCTCCATAGGACTATTCTACTTTCTGGTCTATCAACACCATTATATAAATTATAATTTACTCAGAGAAACTAGAATAGTCATGGTTATTCTATTATGTGTATTTTGTCCTAATTCACCCATGTACATACCATCCTAGACTCAAAAGTCAGCATTTCAGAAGGCTGGGCCAGCATCAGCCCATAAAACACTCTTACCTTTTAGTGAACAGTATTTCCAAGCTTGTTATGAACTGGTAGAAGATGGCTATCGTGTGGAATCGACAGCTTGCTCTCTGCCCTCTCAGCCACCTTCTCTTCCTTTAACTGACAGTGGTCATTCACTGAAACAGCTTGGATAAACTTCAAATGACCTGCACTGATTGGTGTGAAATTTCATTTGTGTACAGCCTTGGTAGCTGGAGACTCTCCCATAGATAAGTAATTAACACTATTTTTCTCTGATCCTCATTTACGATCTCCTCCCTGCCTTATACCTGTCTGGTTTTTGGAGACTGTCTGGCCCTGATGCACCTTCAAGCACAAGGTTAACTCAGCCTGCTTTCCAAGATTGAGGAGGCTAAACATCACTTCTGGCAAGTGTCGCCAAACCATATACACTGCCGCCTGGGTGTAGCAGACTCCTAGAAACTAATCCTCTTGCCTGTGAGAGTTTGCAGGGAACCAATCTCTTGCTGGTCACTGAGATAGTAGCAGTTACTCTTCCAGCCATGTTTATTGTTACTTCGTAAGTTCCCTGTG
This sequence comes from Alexandromys fortis, assembly GCF_014885135.2. Classification (NCBI taxonomy): domain Eukaryota; kingdom Metazoa; phylum Chordata; class Mammalia; order Rodentia; family Cricetidae; genus Alexandromys; species Alexandromys fortis. The sequence continues at coordinate 27,408,653 of NW_026067924.1, read as the reverse complement.
AACTGAGACTGTACAACCAATCACTTGTGACATGACTCCCCAAAAGATGGAAATAAGGCTACATTATGAGTGCCTTCTACGTGAAACAGTTTCCTTGAGTCCAGGCTGACCTTGAACGTGGTATATAGTTGGAGACGATCTTGAATGTCTGGATTTTTCCCCTTAATTCTACCTCCCAGATGCTGGGATTCTAGCTGTTTGCCATCACACACCTGTCTTTATCATGGTGAATGGAACCTGGGGCCTTGTGCACGCTAAGCAAGCACCCTAATGACTGAGATACATACCCACCCTTTAATAATAACTTTGAGCAGTTGATCAGGAGGCTTCACTTTACTCGGGAACAGTTGCCTCATCTAAAAACTGCTTCCACAAATGCTTCCCGAGCCTTTACTATTTATTCACCCCAGTGAAAAATGACATTATGAGGAAGAACAGGCAAATTATTTCCCATCTTCAAGACTCAAAGCATTGGTAAATGTAGTTGATACAAGTAACATTATTGAAACATGAATATAAGGAACTGGGGAGGGGGCTCATCAAATAAGGTGCATGCTGAACAATCTTGAGGACATGTAAACATGGAAAGAATGCTGTCATCCCAGCATTCAAAAAGGGAGACGTGAGGTCCTCTGAGCAAGCTGGCTAACTACATTAATTTAAATGAAAAGCTCTGGAATCGAATGAGACCTTACCTCAATATAAAAGGTGGAGAGTGATCTAGGAAGACCTCAACCTCTGTCCTACATATACACGCACACATGCATGCACACACACGTACTCACTCTCAGTTACACATGTGTGCCTACATATGTACAAGTACACTGTACACTTGCATATGCACACCAAGCAAAAAAAAACAAATATGAATTCCAACTATCACATATGCATTCAGTCTAGGACCTAAAACCCTCAGCACAGAACATGTTATACACGGCTTATGCAGAGGGTTTACTGAGTTCCTCTTCTCTTCAGGGCAGGAGTGGGTGTTCAGGAGAGAGACGTGGTAGTGGGGTAGTCAAGGTTGAGTCTTGAATGACATCACTGTAGATTCCATAAGGAGGTCTGGAGGGATACTCCTAAGCAAGGAGCTAGATGATCAGCTGCAGAGAGAGCTGAACGTTGAGCCCTGAAGATCCCAGTGTGGACTGAGCACCACATCAGCCCTGTTGCTCTGGGAATTGATGTGCTTAAAATTCTCTGAATGTTCAAAGAAAGAACGCAACATTTCTGAGAAATGGACCTAAGGTCTAATTCCAAAAGAATGGAATTGCAGGAATTCCACAGGTAGAGGCAGGTTTGTTTTTCTTGTGGGAGGCCAATGCATCATTTCATGACTGCCATGAGGGTTCTTAATCATCATAGTCTTAGTGCCTCTCACTGTCAATAATTTCCGGGCTCCATGGCAGCCAACATTTCCTTGCTTTCCAGACTCAAACAATTCTATGGAGTAACTCTGAAGTCTAAACTGAAGAGACCACAATTAACAGTTTTTAATCAAATTATGTTTCTTAGCCCCAGAGTTTTCATTTTAATTTCTGACATGTGTTTTTACTTAAATGTCTCCTTTTCTGTTTTTTTCTAGTGCTTTCAAATCAATTATAGTGATACTTTTTGTTCATAAAAATTTCTCTAGCAGAACTTTAGAATTATAAAAATGTAGTTTGATGGAGGCAGAATTTGAGAAGTGGACACATACATTACTATAATTGATAAATTTAGATGGTTAAATGTTATAGAGAGATATAGAATATATATTTTATATAGATATATGTGTGTATATACATATGGAGATAGAGAAACAAAAAGGAGAAAGATAACACATAGAATATGTAAAAATAAGACTTTTAACTTTCAATTTAAAATATAAATGAACATGTTTGATACCAATTTTTAAACTAATGACCACAGATGTGAATCTCATGCCTTATTTGGTCTCTTACTATTAGAAATTGACCATCACTGGTATACATAAAAATTGGTTTTTGTATTTTTTTAGCAAATGTGGATATGTTGGTTTTCTCTATAATATTTCTCCATCAAATGCTAAAATACACATTTTGTTATTTCTAAGTATTTAGATGATCTCTATTTCCAACGGGCACAGCTGTTAAGGGAAAACAATTAGGTTTCATTGCACCTGGTCCTTAGAGTGGCAACATGGGAAAACAAATTAGAATGAGAGAGACAGTGGGGGATGGAAAGATTAAAGAAAAATAGAACAACTTCTAGTGCCGTGCTTTGAAGAAGAAACATATGTAGAATGATAATATTTTCCCCAAACAGAAATCTCTTAAGTGAGCATCAGGCCACTAGCAACGGAGCAAAGCCTTTCCCTGACAAAGCCAACAACGGTCGTTCTCCCGATATAGAACTAAAACAAAGGCTTAACTATTTTCAGCGAGGAGCAGTCATGCTGAGTTGTTTCTGGCTCAGCTATGGTTTTCACCAGACTGACATCATTTCGAAGGGCAGAAAACCATCACAGCAGTATTGAGATTCTTAATTCTGCCTTTTTGGAGGACCCGGAGAGTCAACGTGAGACCCTGGTGTCGTTCTCTGGAGACGAGTTAAGTGTAGAGAGTGATATGTGGGTGGCAGATCATTCTAGGAATAAAAATGCCTTAGACATGTAGAAGCTCTCTGCTTTTTTCTCTTCTCTCCTTCCCTCCATTCTTCTCTACTTCCCCTCTCTTCTTTCCTTCCTTCCTTTTCTCACTCATCCCTCTATTTTAAATTATAGTACACTTACATCATTTCCCTCTCCCTTTTCGCCTTCCAACACCCCTTCTATTTACCCACTTCCTTGCTCTTTTTCTAATTTATGGCCTCTTTTTCTCTTTATCTATATATGGAGGTATTCCTAAATACATAAATACAACCTGCTCAATCTTCCTGTTCCTACCATGTAATGTTTTCAGGACTGACCATTTAGTACTGGATAAGAATTTGCTGTGCTCCCCGCTGTTCTCCCACTCCAAGCACTCCTTGTTTCCCTATATTTCTTTGTGTAAGGTGAACTTTCCCCATCCATGTTAGCGTGTCTCTTGGTGCTATCCTTATTCAGGCCATGTTTAGAGCAATCATGCTGGTGAGAATTTATGGGTGTAGCTTCTGACATTTCTAGGAGACATATTTCACAGAAAATTCCCTGATTCTTGGGCTCTTACAGTTTTCCCATCCTTTCTTTCCCAATAATCCCTATGGTGGCTTAGATGCAGGGCTGTGTTGTAGACGTATCAGTCTGATTTGTTGTAGTTTTCTGCAGTGTTCTCTGTCTGTTCCAAAGAGGAATGTCCTAGTTAGGGATAAAAGCTAATCTAAGGACAAATATGTAGAATGTAGCATGGCAGGGTCTCGTAGCCTAAACTTCCAAGTTCATTTAGACACAGAAAACTCATGTAGCCAAGAATGATGAGATGGTTAGTTTCAATTGTTGTCTTGGTGAGGTTTAAAATCACCTGGGGGAGAGAACTCTGGACATGACTTCAAGGAAGTATCTTAAGTTAATTGACGTAGGAAGACTAGCCGACTGTGGCTGGTACCATTTTTTAAGGCTAGGATCCTAGATTGCATAAAAAGGAGCATGTGAGCTGAGTACAGCCTTTCATTGCTCTCTGGTTCCTGATTATGGGTGAAATATAAAACATGCTTCAATTCCTCACTTCCTCTGATGAACTAAACCCTGGAACTGTGAGCCAAAATATGTAACTAATTAAAAAAAATACACAATAGATTTCAAATAATTTGTGCTAATAAAGAAAACATAGGCTATCTCCTTCACGACTTTATGTTACTCACATGCTGACATAAGAGTAGCTTTAGATACACTACATTGGATTAATAAAAAATAATTTTAAAATTAAATTCCCTTTAACTATTTTTTCTGTAAGGTTAAACTTACCTACGTGTCCCACATGACATTACAGTCAGATAATGTAGGTAAATCATTTAAAAATGTAAACTTTCTCTGAGTAGCAAGGTCCTTACCATAGAAGGGCAAGAGGAATTTACCTTCATATTGACAAGGGATAGTTTTGAAAGCTGATGTTTTTCTGTGGGTTGTGTGACCTCAGATGACCTCATCCAGAGGCAAGACCAACTCTCATATCTTCTAACTCCTCTGCAACAATCTACCTCCTCCATGGTTCTAGTAAGGACAGGTGGGCAGCCCTAGTCCCTGGGGTGAGCACCTGACAGTGTTGCCCACCCAGGTGAGGACTTCCCAGAAGCTGGCCTTCTGTGTTGGCTAAAGTTTTGGAAGCCAGACCCTTAATATGAAGACTGTAGAACAGAACACTTCTTGCGTAACCTACCTTTCTGATACTCATACAGGCATAGTGGCTCTGTGTGCACTTTGCTCTCTGGAGTGTCTCATTCTTATGTTTTCCTGCTGCCCATTGTTGGTGGAGTAAACTGTGAAACTGTTGCCACTTTAGATAGTTCAAGGTGTTTGGAACACATAAGAATTCTAATAGTCACCTGGGGCCTCTGGAAATGAACAAAGAAGTAGAGTTCCATTCTTTTCAAGACTTGATATTTAAAATATGGGTTATGGGAAGAAGTGTGCAAGAGAAAAACAACCACCAACAGAAGTGTTTATCTTGGAAAGGTTTTTATATAAATATTTAGCAAACTGAATCACCTGAGACTCTTAAAATTTGTTAGGTAATAATCCAAATTGGTCTCAAAAGATAAAATCTCCTAAACTTATCATTTGTCATAGATATCAAAACATCTTTTCCAAATGGATTTCCCCTATAGGTCACACTGTAGAATACTTTGTCTGCCCAGATTCATGTATGGAACCCTAATATTTATAACAAGAATCATAAACCCAGCTGTTGCCATAGGAAGGAAGGAAGACATCTGAGAATCCTTGATTCTACTTAATCCTAGTTGGGGAGAAAAAAGAACTGCAGTTTGTGTTTCTCTTCATTGTTTCCCCTTTATCATTCCTCCTTTATTTCCTGCCTCGAGATGAAAAGCCATGTCAAATCAACAGAGAATCGTGTAAATTGTCTTTAAATTTCTAAGACCATTTGGAATCAATTTGTGGCGACAATATAAGGAGTGGAATATGCCTTTTGTTCTCCTAGTTTTGTTTCTATCCCTTCCCCCCATTCATACTCCCACCCCATCCTTGACCTCAAACCACTCCTCTCCAGGCTGCTCCTGTCCTTCTCTCAAATATGGATGAGAATCCATTAGCCAGCGTCATATTCCCAGTTGCTATCAGTATAACCAAGTGTGTACTTGCCTTATCTCCAGAAGAATTTGGATTTAAGACAGGTCAGTGGCAGAAGAAAAACCATCTGGTACATGGAACCCAGGTCTCCTATGCTGGAAACTCTCCTCTATAAGGAAGAATCCTCCTGGGAAATGCTTTGACCTCATGATAACTCATATTTCAAGAACATATTTCAAGAATATAAGTAAGAGATTCAAAGTAGCAACTACTTACATATGCATACTTTTGTGCATGTGGAAACATCATTTATTCAGTCTTCATACTCCACCACAGATGTGCACTTCTCTAAGGAGTATCTCGGGTTGTTTTTACCCTAAGGGGATTTCATCTTCTTTGTGTTATACTAGTACATGTCAGAGACCATCTTTGATGAGTATACCACTTACCAAAGTAGGGGAATTGGGATTAGAAAAATAAAGAGGACAAAGACACAAGTAAAAATAATAAAACAGAAACATGGGATAGTACGGGAAGGGAGTTCTAGTGAATACTGAAATCCACCTGCATATTTTCCCATATACTTTTATATCGCAATACAATAGGGGGAAGAAGACAAAAGATTGATTTAACATGATACAAAGGACAACTAGAACAGTTACTTGCTTCAATACTTGAGATGTCAAGTCATTAATTCCTGAGAAAAGCATTCTGTTGTTTAGGCAGTGAACCTACCCTAGACCAAGTGTCCTGAAGGCAGTTACTCCCTAGATCAAACCTCCTATTTCAAAAGAAGGAGCAGAAATATGCTTAAATTTCCTGACCTTTGGTCAAAGTGGAGTGGATCTACATGTATGGGCCATCTTAATGTCAAAAACACTAGATCAGGGTATGTAACCAGACTTGTTGAAAACAACTTTGAACAAGCTAAAACTCTCTGACCTGAAGACAAGGTGGAAATAGGCTCACATTTTTAGGACTCTGCAAATGCAAGAAGCTCAAGGGCTTCAGTGTTGTAGAGCCTCTCATGAACACAAGTGGCAGACGTCTCAGCACTAAGAATGCTACCTGCCAAACATGTTCCAGATCTCGCCAAGTCTTCACAGAAATGATGCTGCCAAACATTTATCAGAGAGTAACATAAGGTGAAGGTCTTGTTGTGACCAAAACAGAAAGTATTAGTTCTCATTTAGTGTTAGTTTTAGTGGAACAGGGCAAGTAACAATGTATACTATGTTCAGACATGATAAAGGATTTGGCATAAAATGAAGCTGAGCAAGACATTGATGTGAATTCCTATAGGGGACTTGAAAAGAGGAACTCAGTTTGACCACAACCTGAATGATGGAAAGGATAGAGCTTTGGCAGGGGTTAGGAAATCTCCATTGTTGATGGAAGTTTCTGTCCCACCCAGTCCTACCCAATTTAATCTTTGTTTAGCTTTTTTCCTGACCATTATCCATAAAAACTTGTAACCAACACACTAAACAAAGACAAAAATCCATAATACATTCTTGGGAATGTGGGCATAATTTTCTAGTCTACTTCCTGCTGACTGGAGGCACTGGTAATCTCTGGAGGACCCTTAGAAAATTTAGGATTTTGGTCAAATCCTTACTGGAGTATTCTGTGAGACTAGATCATTTCAACCAATTGAAGCTGTTCTGGATGTAGAACTCAGAAGAAAGTGCAACAGAGGTATTCTAAAACATTGGATTGCCTGGGCCATCCATTCCCATTGTAAATTTTTCAGGAGATCTTCCTCAATCAAACCTTATTTTTCTTAATCCACAGCCTCTCATTTCCTGTGAATGCAAAAGCAAAACCTCTTCTCCAATGTAACATATCTTTTGACTTAAATTTTGATATCAAGGCATTTTTAAAAGATATAGGTTAGATTAATTCAGCAGCATTTATAGTCAAATATCTTTTAGAAACTATTGTTCAACAATCAAACAACTCACAGACAACACAATAACATGTAGTATTGAGACTGTGTATTTTCCATCTTTTAGTGGCTTTTTTTCTTACTTTATTTCTTTTTTAAGAACTTCCTATATCTTATTCTTTTCTCTCCCAAGCCTACATATATTTTTAAATACACTGTAAACCATCTAGAGGTTTTGTTTTCCATTTGAATCTGTCTTTATTGTGTGTGTGTGTATGTGTGTGTGTGTGTGTGTGTATTCTTTAATCTGCTAAGGAATATGGCTAAAATTATGCTTCAGCTTTGGCAGTTAGATCTACCCCATTCCTTAGCTTTCTCAGAGTCTAGCTTTATGGCAGAGGTACAGGCAAGAGTCATGTTTATTGCCACAACTCCGTAGAGTTTCTTTGTCCATGTCACCACTAAGAAGCATGCTAAAATGTTATTTGGGGTTTCCTGTAGTGCCTGGTTTCTGCAATTATTAAGTCCCAAAGAAATCACACAGATGTCTACATTAGTTATAACCTGATTGGCCTAGTATCTCAGGCTTCTTATTAACAACTTATATTAGCCCATTATTCTTATTTGTGTTAGCCACGTGGCTCAGTACCTTTTTCAGTGAGGCAGTCACATCTTCCTTCTTCTGTGGCTGGGCCAGAACTGCACAAGCTTTCCTCTTCCCAAAATTATCCTGTTCTCATTGACCCACCTCTACTTCCTGTCTAATTGTCCTACCTATACTTCCTGCCTGGCTACTTCCTGCCTGGCTACTGACCAATCAGCATTTATTTAAAATTGATTGACAGAATACAGACAATTGTCCCACACCACTGAAAGCTGCTCATAAGCACATTTAAGTGTTTGGAGGCAGGAACTCTTAAAAGAGTTGTGAGGATAAGGAAAATGTGGTACATTTACACAATGGAGTACTACACAGCAGAAAAAAATAATGGCATCTTGAAATTTGCAGGCAAATGGATGGAGCTAGAAAACATCATTTTGAGTGAGGTAACCCAGACCTAGAAATACAATTATCACATGTACTCGCTCATAAGTGGTTTGTAAACTTAAATCAAAGAAAACCAGCCCACAAATCCCAACCCAGAGAACCTAGACAACAATGAGCAACATTGTTACCCTAAGAGTAACATACATAGATAATCTATATGGGAAGTAGAAAAAAAAAAAGATCTCCCGAGTAAATTAGGAGTATGGGGACCTTGGGAAAGGATTGAAGAGGAGGGGAGAAGAGAAAAATGTAGAGCTCAATAAAAATCAATAATATATAAAAGAGCAGTGAAGTTTTTTCCAGTCAGGAAGCCTCTCTTAAAGGAGCCATGCCTTTGTTTGTCTCTAGAAAACAGAGTCTACCAGAGTAAAAATAGTTACCAAGACTACTGCATTTGACTCTGTTTTTGTCTGTCTTCTGTCTAGAATCTTTTTTTTAAGTTGTAGAGTGTAGTTGGTAGACCTCTCCCTAGGTCCCCATGCTCCCAATTTACTCAGGAGACCTTGTCTTATTCTATTTCCCATGTAGATTATATCTATGTTTGTCTCTCTTAGGGTCCTAGAATTTTAAAAAAAAAAAAAGTTTTCTCAGGTTTTATGTGGAAATTCTTGCCAAACGTATGGGCGCCTTTTGTATCAGAAGTTTCTGTCCGACCTGGTCCCATAGTCATTCAGTCCCAAATAAACACACAAAGACTTATATTAATTATAAAATGTTTGGCTTATTGCTTAGGTTTATTACTGACTTGCTATTACAACTTAAATTAACCAAGAATTTGTTGGAAGAGGGCCCACTTGTTCATCCCAGCCTCTTTGCCCACAAATAACCACACAGAAACTGTATTAATTAAATCACTGTTTGGCCCATTAGCTCTAACTTCTTCTTGGCTAACTCTTACATATTAATTTAACTCATTTCTATTAATCTGTATATCACACAAGGTTGTGCCCTACCAGCAAAGTTCCATGGCATCTCTACACTCCACCCTTTCTTTTCCCAGCATTCAGTTCTGTCTTTCCTGCCTACCTAAGTTCTGCCCTATCAACAGGCCAAAGCAGTTTCTTTATTCATTAATGGTAATCACAGCACACAGAGGGGATTCCCACATCAATAATTCTTATCTATGGTTAGCCATGTGGCTTGGTGCCTTTTCTCAGTAAGCCATTCTCAAATTGCTTCTTCTGTGTCTGGCTTGCAACTGTGTCTCTCCCTTTCCTATTCCCAGAATTCTCCTAGTCTGGTTACCCCACCTATACTTCCTGCCTGGCTACTAGCCAATCAGCATTTTCTTAAACCAGTATGAGTGACAGATTTTTACAGTGTACAAGAGCATTATCCCACAGCACTCCATGAAGTTCATCTCTTCCTTACTACGCAGAATGCCTGGAAGTTCATGGCTATGTCTGCTCAAATGCTGGCTGTAGCTGAAACCTGAGCTATGCCTCAGGAAGACTTTCATCAGTAAAGTGGCTGGTTTATAGGACCAAGCTGAGACAAAATGACTGTTGTGGGAGGAGAAAGGGACACTAGATCAATCAGCTAGGAACCCAGAAATTCATATTTGTGTGGATAAGAATATAAGTATCTTTTGAAAAAAACCCAGAGGAAAAGGGAAAATCAGACTGTGGAATGTCCTGGAAGCTGGGTATTTCAGGAGAGAAGTGACAGATATTGTAAATTTCTAGAAAAATAAGATGTCAGGTAGGACAAGGGTCACTTAACTACTCTAAATAAAGTAAGAGTGGAGAAATCTCCTCTTTGGGTCAGTAGTGGATGGGAAGAGCAGAATGATTAGGACTTCAAAAGTGAGAACTGAGGCAGAAGTGTGTGGGATTCAAGGAAATCATTTGGGAGTCTAAACTGAGAAATCAGTTCTAATGAAGTTTTTCATTAAGAATTAAAACTGGGGCTGGAGAGATGGCTCAGTGGTTAAGATCATTGGCTGCTCTTCCAGAGGTCCTGAGTCCAATTCTCACAGCCACATTGCAGCTCACAATCATCCCTAATGAGATCTAATGCCCTCTTCTGGGCTGCACGTATACATATGGGCAGAATACTATATACATAATAAATAAATAAATCTTTTAAAAAATACTTAAAACCAATGATACAAAAGAAAAAAGGTAGAATTGTGAGAAACACTTCAAGAGGGGAGGAAGGCAGCATGTAAGTACACGAAATGACCTAAAGATCCAGCCCTTGCTGCTCAGTCAGGGACTCAGAATGCAGGTGAGTGTCAGGCACAAGGTAGATGAGAGAGAATGGATAACCTTAATGCAGAATCTGAAAACATGGGCAATAGCTAAGAATGAGGAAAGCGATAGCACTATTGAAGACTAGTGAGAGATAGGACTGAGAATGAGTCTCCTAGAAAAGATTACAAATTAATTAGGAACTGTGGTTGGATTGACAGACAGCATGGGGAGCTGTTTGAGACTTGTGCTATGAGTATTTGGTGACATTCACTGGCAGGGTTTGTTGTTTCTCTCTAGTCACATCTCAGATGCTCAGGTGCAGCCCTGAAATAGGCTGTGAGTTGGAGCCAGACAGGGTTGGGGTCACTCCAAGGCTAAAATGCTTCCAGATGAGAATGAAGGAGGAGCCAGACAAGGAAGCCGAGAATCAAGCATGCCCGAGCCTCCTGCCTCTACCCTCCAAATGTCAGAATTACTGACGTGTAAACTGCCTCCAGTGCTGTACTCTTTAACCAAGTCCTACTTCCTTACGACAAATGTCTGATGTATTTCAAGCATGTGACAGATTATATGAAATAACACTGGACCCTATTATCTTTGCTTTTTTTTTTTTGTTATCGTTTCAAATATCTGTCTCACTATGTGGCCCAGAATAACCGAGAACTCAAAATCCCCTTGCCTCTGCCTTTAGAGTATTAGGATTAAAAGAATGCACCTGTACACCTAGATCCCATTGTTCTTAAGAGAGATAATTAAACTATGAACTGTAAATGCCCTTTAAGTATTAAATCTAAAGATAACTGTTTTTTTTTAAAAAAAAAAAAAAAGCCCATACAATACACACTAGCTAAAATTCTTAAAAGGCTTACTGAAGTTCCCAAACCAGTTAAGTATTTTTTTTGGTGCTGTGGAGAGCACAAAGAATAAAATAATAATAATAAAAGCAATGTGATCAATGCTAGAAAGCTGTTTTCTGTGCTCAAAAGGAAAGTGACTCTTGTCCCAGCATGGCCCATCCTGTAATAGTTCAAGCTAGTTAACAGAGGGATGGGAGAAGAAGAGAAGTACCTCTTGGTTTGCATTTTTAAAGTGGACTCTGTATCTCTGATATATACCAAAGAAGTACCAAAACTTCTCCTCAGGTTCAAACCAAAGACAAAAGAAATCACACTACATGTTTAAACCCAAGGGTGTCTAATGTAGGAAATTTTTTTCTGTGGTCAAGGAAAGGGTAAGAAACCCCAAGAAAGAAGCCAGGAAGGTAGGAAAGTCACCACTTCCTGAGGAAGAAAGGATGAGTAAAGAATGGGGTGTTCAGAGCATAGACACAGTCCTGTAAGACCTGAGGGAGAAACCGAGGCAAGACCCCTGGACAAGCCTGTGCTACCCAGGAGGGATTCACACATCCCCTGCTTCTGTCACCTTCCCCAGTCCGAAGGACTCGAGATCTCCTGAGAAGACAGAGTAGCAGCAGAAACTGCAAGAGGGACCAGAGGTTACAGATCCGAGCCAGCATCACCTGGCATTCATTTTCAGGGCACTCTTTTCCGAGACTCTTTTACGTGTACAATTTTCAAAATCCAGTTGAAAATTTTTCCAGTAAATATGAATTTCCTTTATAGATGGCCTGAATGGGATTTGTACTTGGGGTAGCAGAAGAAGGCAGTTTGTCCCCGTTCACTCCTATACCGCTCTCGTGGCTCATTATTCTCAGAATCATCTCCACACTTAGAAGAAAACTGCACGTTCTTTGTTGCCTGAGCTCCAAACACCCCTTTTCATCCTTAACCTACTACAGCAGTGCTCTTAAAAAGCACATATATTTAGGCTTCTGGGTAAAAAGGACTGTAGGTTCCTCTAGGAATAACTTGTTTCAAGTCAAACAGAGAAGAAGCCTGGATGCTTGTGAACAATATGAAGGCAGAGCCTGCCTCGAGTCTATTAGAACACCATTCCCTTTGATCTCCGTTTCTTCCGTGGAAACCACAGGCTTTCTGTGAGATCCGCCAGAATCTCCGATCTGATTAAAGGCTGTTCTTGCTTTCCACTGAACTCTCTTTCTCTGCTGTGATTAGGCCAAATGCTTTTGTGAGGAATCTCATACCTCTTGCACTGCTGAAGCCATCAGAATCCAGTGTTTCTGTCAAGAAGGCACCATGTGCCAGAAAAGTTTGAACCAGATCCAAAATGTGTGCACCATGCAGCTTGGGAAAATTTAGCAATTAAAAGCAACTAAAACTACACAGTTTATGACTTACAGATGTCAATTTATGACAGAAATCTCTGTATATATTGTACCAGCAGACTGACATTTATTTGGTAATTAATGATTAAAACAGTAATTTCCTACTGTTATAGGCCACCTGGTATCTGATGGTGTTCAGAGAATAATCTGTAGGCTCCGGGGACAGGATGTATCCCTGTCAATAGCTCTGTGTCTCCAACAGGGAACGCCTTGCACTGGGCTGGACTGTTCTCTCCTCTCTGTCCTAGAATGTTCCAAGAGCTAATTGGCAGAGACTCAGAGGTCTACACACAGTTTCTGCCTCAAGCATCCTTATGAGTGTTTGCTGAATGAGGAACCAAATAAATGGACTAATTAATATTGCAAATGTATGAAAAAACAATGACCAAAGCAGTGCAGAAATCTTAAGCCAATAAAGATTTCTGCCAGGGGCAGATGTGTCTATTGCTCTCCCTCTAGAGACAAATATACAACCGAGTGGGATTTGATTCAAAGGCTGCTTGTTATGCAACAACAAGGTGGGTCTGAAAATATTTCTGTCTCATCTGCCTCCCTCTGCCTCTTCAGAGTACGTTTCTTGGTTAATCACAGAAAGATGTTAGATTGCACTGCAAACCACCACTGGATATGCCCTAACACTTGGCAAGGTAGCACCTTATGTTTCTTGATTCTTAGTCATCTATGTGTGCCAAAACATGGTGTGCAGATGTGCATGCCACAGTGGACCTGAGCAGCCTAGACTGTGCTTCCCTTTCTCTAACTCACTCTCAAGTGAGCATCAACATTTTAACTGCTGGCTGCCTTCCAATGACTCCCAAAACCCTTAGCAAGAAGATACAGGGAACATGCCTACCTTGGAAATCATGCCTCTCAACTGTCCCTAGAGTATGACCCGAGCATTTCCAAAGGCAGTTCTCCAAGATCCAGACGGTTTCCACTTTTAAGATCCATCCTAAGGACTGTGTACAGCCACCTTCAACAAAGCAGGGGCAGCTTTCCAATCAAGCTTTGGTCAAGAACTTCCTAGGGAGAATCTGAAAGTTTTATAATTGGGAGAAGGCTCTGGGTCTTGTGTATTGCTGAAGATAGATTTTTCTACAAACCTGGTGACTTGAAGAATAAAGCCAACTCACTCATGCATGCCCCTCTCAACCTTCATTTACAGGCCACTTAACCCACTCTGTGTTGGGGGAAGGGTTGCTTGTTTTCCCCAGCTGCCCAGCTATGAAATCACCACTCAGAAAACCATATTATTTGCAATATTGTTTGGCCAATAGCTTAAGTGTATTTCCGGCTAAATTCATATCCTAAACTAACCCATCTCTATTATTCTGTATTTTGCCACATGGAGGTGGCTTACCAGGTAATGTTCCCAGTTTCTGTCTCAGGCAGAGGATCCATGGCCTGCCTCTCTCTCTCTCTCTCTCTCTCTCTCTCTCTCTCTCTCTCTCTCTCTCTCTCTCTCTGCTTTCCTTCTCCCAGTGTTCAGTCCAGTTTTCCCCACCTACCTAAGTTCTTCCCTATCAACAGGCCAAGGCAGTTTCTTTATTCATTAACCAATAAAAGCTACACATATACAAAAGTACCTCCCACACCAGCTCCGTACCATTCCGGTGTATTCCCAGCCTCCCTGGTAGAGGCAGATCACTCACATCCTGGCTACTGTCCAGTCATCTGCCCTGTAACTTGTCCTTCACAACAGGTTCCAACAGTTTTGAACTCAGCTATAATTTCTGGAATTCAACTATTTGGTACCCTGTTTCTCAAGAAAGTTTCAAGCCCTCCAAGGTCCTTCTTAGATCCATCCCACTCAAGCATGACATTCCTTCCAGTCCCGGTGGTCCATCTTCTGATAGAGGAATACTAGGAGGAAGAACTTTGTATCTACAAAGCCTACATCCCCACATGGATGCTTTCCAGAGGGTGACTTCCTGCACTTCTTTCATGGACTTTACCTCTTGACTGCTACATCAGAGTCCACTGGAAGAAAGATTTGTTATTTAAAATTTTGTGTTGAACCTTTATAATGAATTCGTGTGCAAGTTACAAAGTCTATGTCTGTCTTGACATATTTATCTGACATCGTGACTTTATTCAAAAATGCCAGAACAACCAGGGACATGGTAGGGAGGAAGTGGACACATCACAGTACCCACAATCAGGAGAGAAGGTCTAATGGGACCACAGATGGGAAGATATCTGTTCTATATCTTCACATTACTTGCCCAGGTGTAACTATCAGCAAAGTGACAAGTAAGGAATGATTGTTTTAGATTTTGATCGCTGTTGCTGCTGTCATTGTTGTTTTCAGTGGGTTGCTTGGCTTTCTTTAAGTCTATGATTACCAATGAGAAAATATATTTGACACTTCCACGGTTGTTTGCATTTCACCAAAAGAGCATGGCCAAGTAATATTTACACTAGCAATACTAAGTGAGGGAAAGAAGAAAGGAGGCAGACAATAACTTAAACTGTTCTTCCTATAGAAGCACACCCATATGAGAGAAAGCCACTTAAGTGTTCCTTTTCATAGCAGCAGTAGGTCTAAAATGCCTGTAGCTGTGTCCTCTGACCACCATAAGCTGGGGCTGAGGCTATAAGAAACTGAAAGTCCTAGTGCACACCAGCATCTTTCACCAGGCATGCTTAGTGTTCTAAGCACCCTTCCCCTTGCAAATAAGCCATGTTAAGTATTGCAAGCATCCACCAAGGACGTAGAGCCCCAAAAGATCCAGCTTGATCTTCTGTATCCCAGAACGGTAAGATTTAGGCAACTTTTTGATTTCTTTCAACTCTAGGCACCATGAAATTCTAAGTGTTGAAGAGAGACTCATTACCTAATTATAACTTGCCTTAATATACTTGAGCAAACAAAACAGCAATATCCAGGTGCCTATTATTAATATGTCCTAGAATGAATAGCTCCTTTTGAAACATGAAAAGCATCCACTTGCTAACTCGATCCATAAAGGGAAGATTATACCATCTAGGTCCTTAAATATTCCCTGCTGCCTTTTAAAAATCAGATAGCAAAAGTCAGTTAGTAAAGGACAGGAGAAAGGAGGAGAAGCCTGGTGTCTACAAATCTCTGTTCAGGCTTCCTTAGATCTGAGATTACCCTTTGCATATTTGAATTATTGAAAAATAGAACCTGACTTAATCCATATGGACTATCCTATCCTTTCTTAAAGAAAGTGGAGAATATTTTTGTTGAACTTTATGTCAGTGTCCTCGAGCCAAAGTGCCACAAGTCACTGACAGAAACAACAGAAGTGTGTTCTCATGGTTCTGAAAGCAGAAGTCTGTCCTCAGGGTGCCAACAGTCCTCCTTCCCTCTCACACCTTTTTGGGGTGTAAGATTGTCTTCAAATGACCATATTCTCTGTACTGTATTTCCTATTCTGTTTTTCAAATAAAGAAATCAGTCCATATTAAAGTCTACCTATGGTGGTTTGAATAAGCATGGCCCACATAGGCTCACATACTTCACTAGTTAGTCACCAGGGAATGGAACTGTTTGAAAAGATTAGGATTAGATGGTGTGACCTTGTTGGGGGAAGTCTGTCACTGGAGGTGGGTTTTGAGGTTTCAAAAGCCCGCACTGAGTCCATGTTTCTCTCTCTCTCTCTCTCTCTCTCTCTCTCTCTCTCTCTCTCTCTCTCTCTCTCCCTCTGTGTCTTTGATGATACAGCTCTTAATCACTGCTGTGGTCTCTCTCTCTCTCTCTCTCTCTCTCTCTCTGACTGTTTCTGTAACCATCCTTTCTCCAAATGCAGTCACATGTTGAGATGCTACAGGTTAGTCCTTCAACAAATAAAGCTAAGAGGGAGAACTGTTCAGCCCATATAGTATCCTTTTTGCTTTTGTTAATTTTGTTTGTACTTTTGTTATGTGTGTGTGTGTGTGTATTCCTGTGTGATTGGAAACATGTGTGTGCTATGGCACATGTGTAGGGGTCAAAGGACAACCTCAAACAATGTCAGCCCTCACACTGCCACAGGGTATTCCAGGCTCTGTGTCATAGAAGTTTCATGAGATTCTCATATCTCTAACTCCTATCTCACAGTGGGTACACTTGAAGGGACCAGGGTCAGTTTTTGTTTTTTTTTCTTTTTTCTTTTTTTTTTTTTTCCATTTTTAGGATCCAGTTTCCTAAGACTTCTGCCGCATATTACTCCACTATCCTATGTTGACTCATGTCTGGATTCAACCAGACCCTCAGGAAGTATGTCCAGTCTACTAGTCAATCAGAGTCCTACCCATCCACAAGCCGGAACTGTTCTTGCCTTGAAACATCAGACAGAGCTCTGACACTGCAACCACAATTGCTGACCAAATGCCATGAGCCAATCATAAATTGATTCTTACGCCAATAAGGGTCTATACCCAATCCCTTCCAAGTACACTTAACTACAGCTGGAATTCCCCTTTGCTGGCTTTAAGGTGCTGCCTTCCCCTCACATGGGGTCAAAGCCATTTAGGGTGTGTCCCAGCCCGCTGGTTTTTCTCAAGAATAAAACTGCATTCTGTGATTGCATATTGGGACTCTTCTGGTCATTTGGAGCAACCTAAGGACTCTACACACTGAGATTACAAAAGTGTGTGACCACTCCCAGCTTTATGTGGCTCAGTGGATCCAGTTTCAAGTCCTCACACCTGCATGGTAAACACTTTGCCCAATGACTCTGACAAGATACAGATCTGCTTGTACGTTTTACATGCAGTATGAGAGGAGGAATAGGGAATGTCCCCCACGGGCTCACGTGTAAGACTTATCTCCAACCTGAGCTTTGGTTGGAACTTTCTGCAACCTTTAGGACGTGGGCCTTCACTATAGGCATTGGAGCTGTAGCTTAGCTTCTACACAGAGCTCTCTGCCTCCACTAAGAAGCGAACAGCCTCAGCCCATGGTTCTACTGCCCCAGACTTCACTGTACCTTCCCTTCAGTGATGGGCTACATCCTCTCAAACCAAGAACCAAAATAAGCCCTTCCCTTAGGTTCTGTAAACTATCCTATCACAATAACAACCATAACCAACACATGCAGGATATTTTAAGGATCTGGATCTTATGCTGTGGACTCTGCAAAGTCTTTCCGATGTGACCTGACACAGCTTTACTTTCTCTCACCATCGTGAAGAAGAGAAGCTCTCGGTCAGAATCCCCCGGCCTTTATTCTCACAACAGAGTAACCTCCCAGGATCTCCCTCCTCGATAAGTGCATCTGATAGATGCTCTTGATCATTCTAAACATCTATAACCAATAGAGCCATTTTGTTTGAAAGTCTCAAGTGCATGAAATTATAATGTCATGAAGACCTACTTGAAGGGAGCCTGGGTTAGTGCCTTTTGAGGTACAAATGAAGTAAGTAGTAGTGTGCTGGTCCATGTGATCCCCGGAGCTTTAATCAATGGGATAGTGTATGCACCCGCGCATACAGTCATTAAATATAAAAATACTTTGGTGCAGTTTTTCTGGTTTTCAAACACCTCTAGCACTTTGGAGGTTTCCAGGTTAAGAAAAGAAAAAAATCAGTATAATCATATCAAAACTCTCGGCGAATGAGAAAAAAAATCAGTATAATGACATCAAAACTCTCAGCGAAAGAGCTTTCCTGGTAAACAGCTGCTATGCTCAGCTGCAGGTCAAAGGTCAGGAAGGAAAGGTACTTGAAGTTAGCACTTCCTGGACACTCTGTGAGAACAAAGCAACAAAGAGGTTCTTGAAATTTTGATCCCAGGTACAAGGAGGAAAACAAGTCAGACAGAGTGATGCCTTAGTATTTGCTGACGACAGAGAGGGCTTTGTGGTCAGCTGAAGTGCCAGGAAAGCAGCCTGTTTTCTAGGCATGCCATTTGAAGAGAGAAAGACATCCTTTGGCCTTCTGGGCATGTGCAGTTTTGATGCCTTTTTCTGTTTACTTGTTTTTTTTTTCTCATGTGTGCATCTGTTAGCCTTTAAATCCCACCGTCTCTTGAAAAGTTACCTTCTTTTTCTCCTCCCTTTCCTCCTTTCTTCCTTCCTTCCTTCCCATTGTGGAGGCATTCCCTGTATTTCAAGTTCAAATTACTAAGAAAAGCTTAAAGCTCAATGGATAAATACCAAGAGAACAAAAATCAAAGAAACATACGCACTTAACACATTAGCATACACACGAGAGGAAGCCTGTATCCAGCAAAGTGCCATCAGCTCTGCTGTCTGCCCCAGAATGAGCAAGAGGAGGAAATGCAAGCTGCATTCTCCAGCTCTTCCTGAGATGTGTCCTTTACCCTTTGGTTAGCTGTGAACCTACACAATACAAGAATAAACAAAAACTAATTAATGACATTACATCCCAGGCATGCCACACTGAATTCTGCCGTATTTGAATTTAGGAAGCATTAGAATAATTTTTAAAATAAAATTGATAGCCGGGCGGTGGTGGCGCATGCCTTTAATCCCAGCACTCGGGAGGCAGAGGCAGGCGGATCTCTGGGAGTTCGAGGCCAGCCTGGTCTACAAGAGCTAGTTCCAGGACAGGCACCAAAAGCTACAGAGAAACCCTGTCTCAAAAAAACAAAAAAATAAATAAAACAAAATAAAATTGATAGAAGACCAGAACCTGCTATATTTTTCCATCTGAAATTTCAAAAAGAGGTGACAAACACATACACAAAGGCTATTATGACTTGTAAGTGGCTTTCTGTTCTAAATTAAGCACCTGGTGTAGATTGGACCTTCAAGGAAAGAGGTAAGATATGGAGAGCCCTATCCCTCCAGGATCATAGATGATGGGAAGTCCGAGGTCCTCCATGATTTAACACGGCTTTTCATTCCTCTGAACTCACTGCTGTATTTCCTCATTATAACAGAATCAGTGTTCACGTGTGCAAAATGGAGCAGCAAGTGTGGCCATGTCCGTTGCAGAGATATTCACAAAGAAGAAGCTGCACTTCCTGTTTGCCTTCCCCTTCAAATTGGCCAAAATGGGTCCTAAAGGAGGGATAAAAAAATGTCTTTCCCAAAACGTTCAGAACAAATCACTGAAACTCTCTGTGTACCAGCCCAGGCACCCTCGGACCACTTCCACAGTTCCCCCTCCCCTTTTCTCCCATCCCCTCCATTCCCTCCATCTCCCGTCCCTCCCCCTCCTCTCTTACTTCTCTGCTACTTCCATTTGCATATTTTTGCAATAATCAGATTTTGCTGTGTCTTCAACACGTGTATCCAGTGGGATAGCGGGGGAAAACAACTCCACCTTCAATCCAAGAGGTTTCAAAACAGGTACTCATCCTTACCAAACAAAGAAGGTACAATTTAACAAAAAGAAATACCCCTTTGTCTGACTCTAGGCTGAAAGCTTTGCCCTTCGCCAATCAGTTCTGCAGCAAGAAAGGGGTTCATCTGCCAAGCAAAAGAAGTTTCTTTCAGTGCCTTTTGCTTTCTATAGAAGACTCCTGCCCCTTTCCCACCCCACTGCAGAAACACGATTGCAGACGTCTGCAGGTGTTTTCAAAATCCCAGTGTTGTCTCAACAAACTTAAGAGTAACGACAACAACCACACACACACACACCACACACACACGCCTTTCCCTCCTCCCTCTACTATTTCATAGTCATATTTCTTTAGCAAGCTATTCATATTTATAGCAGGCACATTTCAATTCATTGCACCTCGGTGCTTAGCTCTTCTTTTAACTAAACTTTTATCCCATGTCACAAAATTATTCTCTCCCTAACTCAGTGGCAATTTTCCAGGTCCTTAATGTACTCCACCTTGTTGACATAGTGTGACTGAAGTATCCTGTGATTGACAACTGGTCAGGATTCTCTTGAATACTGGGGATTCTGTGATAAGAATTTCACGTGCCTTTGCTCTTTCTATCCACTGTGCAAGCTTATCTTCCTCTACTTATCTGGACGACTCCCATACATTTGAATTGACATCTATGACTTTAATTGCAACCAATATGGTAATGTATTCTGTCTCTTCTCTGTGATGAGGGTAAGCCTTCTTTCTTCACTCCTGATGCAGCTACCTATGGGCATCTGTTCTTGGACATTTCCTTGGCCTGATGAACACAAAACTGACTTTAACATCACTGTTTCTGAGACTATGCAACTGGCATCAACTCAGGCAAGGGGTCTGTGGCTATGCTGGAGTCAGGGAAAACACCCTCTAAGATCAGCAACACCTGGAAATACTAACAGACTTCAGCAAGGCAACACATTCACGGGCACAGCTGATTGCAGGGAAGCGGCAAACATTGTTATTGACAAAGAGAAAGGCATGCAGGATGAACTCAAGCAAACAATGGCACGAGCTTGTTGGCATCCACTCCCTGTGTCCTTTCAGATGCGCTTAGTTCTCTCAGCTGTGATGGGTGAAAACATGTGAGTAACATTCCCCATGAGGGTGTCTCACATCCAGGGGTTTTATTGTACACAGGGTAAATATTGTTCCTATAATTGACCACAGCTCCCCCATACCCCAGCCTACCAAGGGAAGATGAGGGCTCACTCTAAAGTGTATTATTAGAATAAACCATCAGGACAAATTAGTGCCACATGCCTTAAACCTCAAGCCCAAATATTCTGATTCCATAGACCATCCTGAGGCTTGGAGCTTCCCCAAGAGTTGGCCGATGTCCATTCCTAAAGACTACTCTTGCTTGGAAATGTTATGAGTTTAAGCAATGCAGGCCTGCTAAGTTAGCTCTGTTGGAAGGGCTGGGGATGGAAGCCAGAAGATAGCCCTGACTGTCATTTCTCGGGCAGTATCAATTTTGGCCTTTTGACACAGGGTCTCACTGGCCTGGAACTACACAAGAAGGCTAGCCTGGCTGGCCAGAGAGTCCTAGGGATCCCTATGTCTCTACCTTACCAGCCAGTGTCGCTATGTCAGACTTTATTAAAAGTAAATTCTGAGATTTAAACTTGGGTCTTCATGTTTACATGGCAAGCATTCTACTGAGTGAGCCATCTTCCCAGTTCTTACGACTGTCTGCCCACTAGCAGGAGTCCTACCCCCTGACTGCGATAATGACATCTTTGTGACCGGCTTACCAGATATGCCTCACTTCTGCCTTGACCTTCTCTTCCACCCTCTAAGTTATAGGCCGCATGCTATATTTCAATAAAAAGCTGAGTGAATCTCTTTAATGACAGAGACTATTGAGCCCCCTCCATTACATATATGATCAAAAGATGATTCTGTTAGCCTAGCCATAAACAGTCCTCATGACCTCAAAACTTTTTATGACAGCACCTGCCCCCTCTCTTTGCTGCTTTGTGTATTCTCAGAGAACCAACACTTTGGAAGTTTTCTTAGAATTAGCTCAACACTCACACACAGGTCAGCACCCTACTCTATCTGAATGTTCTGCTTTGACGCCTGGAAGCCCAGACTTTGAATCTTGGTGTTCGTGCACTGCTGCCAATTTCTGCAAACTCTGTCGGCCTGCTGCATTCTGTCTGCCTTCATTTACCTCTCTGTTTGTTCTTTCCAATAACAAACAAATGAGCAAAGATGAATTTGTCTTTGCACCTACCCCAAACCTCCTTCCTTGGACCTGCAGCAGCCAGCCCTTTCTTGCTTTCTCTGCCTTGTTCAGCATACGCTGATGAATATCTAGGGCTTACCCAGCTTTGCAGGGAGTAATTTGTCAGGGCCCTTTTAGCCGGAATGGTTATCAACAGCTTGGTAATAGGTTCTGGACCCTTTTGACCTCTCCAGCATTGTTTTCACCCTTCACCCAGCTGCAGTCTCCTAAAAGTCATTACCTATCTCCAGTTCGAAGGTAGCCTTCCTACAGGGATTTTAGCCACTGCCTTAATGGGCATAAATGCCATTTAGGGATTACATTCTTGCTTTAGATGTAAAAAGCCCAAGAGACTGTAGGGAAAATGATGCAGTGTTTTCTACCGAGGCTTGGAGAAGAGAGTAGAGCCTTGAGAAAGACTCTGCTTATGGACATTGGCTCTGACTCGTCACCTCCCCTGCCTCGTATTAGGGGATGATAGACAGACTTCTGTTGTTGTTGTTGTTGTTGTTCAAAACAAAAGTTGCAGGTGGTCATTGACGATATGGCTGGGGCTTGATACCCCCTTTCGGGTTTGCACGCCCTGAGCCTTGACTGGAATCTGCTTAAAGGTCTGAGGTCGGGTAACACATCCAGCTGAAATGGAGCTGCAGTGAGAGGTGTCTACAAGTGGGGTTCACGATCACAGATAAACTAACCCAGGTTCTGGGCAGCATCCGCCCTCCTCCTTTGTCCCAAGTCCACCATGCTTGAGACAGCTGACTAGGCATCCTGGGAGGTCAGAGCTCAGGTCCGACATAGTTTCCTATGTTTCTGCCTCTGGTGACGTGGAAATTGCTAATGCTCCTGTTGCGATAACCCCTCCCACGGCTGCCGTCAATCCCGTGATCCGGCACCGGTACTTCCACGCCTGGATGTGGATCGCTTCCGGCTAGCAGTCGGTTTCCTCTAAGTGAAGCGGGTGAAAATAGGGTCAGTATGAAAGAGATAAAATTCATGCAGAATTCAGGCTTCCTGCCAGGTTTGACTCACTGAAAATGTCTTTACACATAAGGCAGTCCATTGTTCTGGTCTGTTCTGCTTGATCTTACTTTGTTTTTCTTTATTCTTCATCCCAGTTTATGACGTGTTCTTGAAAATACCCCCCCCCAGATGATCTTAATCATTTTAAATTACTTTAAGCCTATGAGAGATAATTTTTTTTAAAAAAAAGTGAAACACAAAGTATCTGTGCATATATTTGCAAGTATTTTATGTTCACACATGTATCTCTGTGAATGTAAACTTGATATGTGATATTTACTTTACAAATACTGTGCATTAGGCATAGTTAGAGGGTAGCCCTGGAAAGTTCACAAGTTGAAGTTGAATCTCTATTATAAGATAATAAGGGAAGGAAGACTTAAGCCAAGAAAGGATTCTTCAACAAAGTGATACACAGAAGTGGAGCCTTTGGAAGTAATTGGGACTTGATAAGGTCCTTAGGGTCAGAGGCCACATGATTCCATATGGGTAATTTTTCAAGAGGGAGAGTTGACATATGATACCCAATGCCAATCTGAGACTACCCATGAGCACATGGGAGCCACTCAACCTGAAGAACTGTGAGCTAAATGGCCCCCTTCCCATATATAGAAAGTTACCCATCCTCAGGTATTTCACTAGGCTATTACAAAATGGAATGATACACATACAGCTTGTCTTCATCACATACACATTTTACATAGAAATTATCTACTATATAAGCTTTACATACTGCATGAACCTTGCTATATTATAGGTCAGTATATAAGTATACTAAATGCACAAGACTTTGCTAAATATTCTTCACTTGTTAGGCCTAATATATTATATATATTTACATGACATGTGTGCTTTAAATGCTGTGCATACTTTATGTCTTATATGGGCTTATGTATTATTTGTATTTTGTGCATCACAAACATTGTATATATGTACACACACACTTTGTTTATCACATAAATTTGCATGCTACCTTCACATCACAGTAGAATCTACACACGTGCAAATGACCCTGCTGCCTGCACTCTTCCCCCAGCCCCAGTATTGTCCTCTCCGAGATGGTTTGTTGCATTTCAGCCTAGTCCTCCATTCCCTCCACCTCATTATCGACTACCACCCTTTCCTGTCTTGGAAATTCTAAGATGGGATCCATTGCAAGATAGAGGAGCAATTTCAGGTAAGCAGCCAAATGGGTGCTGCCCACACCCCTGGGCTACTGGTCATGTGCAAAGTCACAGCTCCCAAGGGCATACCCTTGACGTACCTGGCATCTATATCTACACTGAACAAAAGTACAGAAGTGCACCTCAAAGCCCACATGAGGTGGTACATCTTCTAAACGTCTTCCTCATCTATGAAGTGATACTTCCTGCAACTGTGCTTGGGAGCTGTGCCCACTGAGGTAAGGCAGAGCAGTAGACACTGGCCGATGGTCCTAAAAACTGAAAAGTTCAGCTAAGACAGTCAGCATAGCACCCAAGGCCAGCATAGCCTCACCTGGATTTATTATACCGTTCATGGCAGCTTTTGATATTTATGCATCAATGGGGTGGGATTTCATGCAGGTGAGGTAGTGTGATTCCACTCAAGGTAAACACACTCCTCCCTGGTGGGTGGGAAAATACACATAGAAGCTACAGTGGTGGGTCATATTGCCAACCTGACAGGATGATTTAGGAGACAATCCTGTGAAAATACCTGTAGTTTGTTTTGTTTTGTTTTTGTTTTAGATTTGGTTAACTGAGGTGGGAAAGCCCAACCTAAGCCTGAATGGAACTATTCCTTAAGTATTCCAGGGTGCATATCAGGAATAGGGCTAGCTGAGTACCAGCATTGGTCCCTCTCTTCATCCTGACTGTGGATGCAACATGATCATCTCCGTGATGCTCCTGCCACCATAACTCCCCTGTCATGGTGGACCAGGTCCTCAAACTGTAGCCAGAGTAAACCCATCCTTTCTCCAGTTGCCTTCATCTGACATTTTGTCACATTAATGGGAAAAGTACTTCATGCAATTATCATCACTCATATGTTGAGTTCCTGGAATCCCCAACTTGGTTTTTGTTCCTCAATGCCAATCTTGCTTTTGGTAAGAACAATACAAGGGCAGCAAAAAGCCCACAACCCCACCACTAGCCATGTGTAAGAGCTAAGTTCTTGAAATACAGGCAAAACCTGACTTGAATGGGATGAGCTTGAGTTTCTGACCGTAGCCACCTTGTGTCAGCACAAGCTATAAATGTCATACTTCTGTGCTGCCGGCGCTGCCCCTTTACAAAGGGCGAATAATGAATACAAGTCCCTGGTTATTCAGAAGAATGCAGGCACAAATGTTTCCACCACATCATATTTCAGGGTTTTTTTTTTATTTCAAAAGCTCCCTTCATCCGTTGATGAATGAAGTTGGTGACAATTTATCTTCTGATGTTAGCATTTCTTCTTCTGTGTGAAGTCTCTTCGTCTGCCCGGAGTTTGTGAGAGACACGAGCAGCTCCAGTACGGCAGAAATGTAACAATGGGCAGCATGATTTGTGTGCTACTGTGATGTCTAAATTGTCCTTCAGTTAAGTTTGAGAGGTTTGTGGGAGCTTTAATTGATCTCTTTTTAGATACAATGAGCTATCAAAAATGGAATGCTAAAGAACCGGCTCTTTTGTCAGGGCCTGCTATTAAAGGGAACAGAGAGCTATTTTCGAATGTGTTTCTAGCATATTGATTGCAAAGGGCCCTTGATTTGTTCTGCTGACCCACCTGGAGGACATCTGTCCCAGGAGCTGTTGTCCAGAAGCTGGAAAGTCCTGAGGGCCCAGCCTTCCTTAGTAAGGAGCTGAGAAGGTGTGGCAGGATATAGTTTGTCTGTTTCTGACTTCGTGATTTTGCTGTCTTGGATAGCCATCATCTTAGAACTCTATGATACAGAAAGGAGAGAGAGGAAAGTCCTCAATACTGCATGAATGGAATATGATCCTCTCTAATAACCAAGTAGGAAAGAGACACTGTTGCTCTCAGTAGAGGCTTAAGCGGCCCCACCACCAAATCCAGGCTGAAAACTGAGGCTGTTCAAACTGTTCACTGTAGTTACAGAATCCAAATTGACTCTGAGTGAGGATCCTCTGTCTCAGGGGGGGCACTTGAGATTCTGGTTCCCCCGAAATATTTAATGAGGTATCCAGAAGGTTTCTGTGGTGCCCACAGTGCTCTGGGTAGCACAGACTGACTTTATTTGTATTAGATTTCCATCCTTGTTGGTGACTGAAACATTCCCTTTATTCCCCAAGCTGTTGAGTAGTTGGACTCTCCTCATCTTAAACCTGTGAACTTTAGTTTAGGGACCGGAAAACATTCACATGTCAGAAGTAAAGAACTGAAAATAAGTCTCGTTTTCTTCTTTCGTGGCTCTTGAGAAGAGAAGCCTGATTTGGTTCCTGGCGAAAAAATAAAAAAAAAAAAAAAAGAGTCAGCTCTGCCACTACTCAGATAAAATCCAAACTGTCTGTTATACCTTTAATTATCAGCTTGCCTTCTGGGGAAAATGGTACTATTCAATTATTGTTTTTTGTTCACTTGTCAGCTACCAAAAAAATTATCACTTCTTTCAAACCACTAAAAGAACAGAAATTCTGCAAATTGCTTTTTAAATGTAGTTCCTTCAGACCCAATACCTCTCTGTGGAGTGTCAGAAGCTGCACAATGCCATGTTGCACTAATGTGGCTGTTTCCATGATTTGTTGTACATTATGTAATTTTATTGAAATGATTTCCTTTGTCACCGCTTTCTATGGGGCTCATTTTGACACTTCCCACTTATCAAGTAAAATATATGTTTGATGCAGCTCTTGTAAATAAAAGCAAAATTGTCAAACAGTGATATGTTCCTTTAAATCCCCCTCTGAGCTGATGACAATAGCCTGGTCGGCCAGGGGGATTAGCCTTAGCCTCTCTAGGAAACCAGCCTCTCCATGGTCTCCCTCAATTACAGGATGGTATTGGCACAATCACTGGAGCCCTGAAGGCATTACACTTCCCAGGTCTCGTTACAACTTTCATTTTGTATCTTTACATAATATCACTTTTTCTTAACATCTCAGTGGGTGAAGGGTCATCTTTGTGTGCATGTGGTATAACCCCCCTCAGAGTTGCTCAGAAAAGGTTTTTACATTTGAAATTTAACTTACAGCATTGCTGTATTACGAAGAGTATGTTTCACTTTTTTAGCTAGCAAACAGATAATGGCCATTACAGTATACATATTGATCATTGTACTTTGCTCATATTCTCTTCCCACTAAACTTCCCCATACTCCTACCCTTCTCATTGACCACTGGTATAAATATATATAGTGTGCAGTATGTATTAAGTCTACGTCCTGCAGATCACAGAAAACATGCTGATATTTTCCTTTCCCCATTACCCTTCCTCTTCCCTTTAGCCCTCTTCTTCTGTCATAGTAACCTTCTGTTTCATATCATATACATGGGGGCATGTATGCCATAGATGGATACATTTTTACATATTAGGGAAAGCATAATATTTGTCTTTCTGAGTCTAGCTTATTTTGTTTAACATGTATATTCCAAGATCCATCAAATTTTCTGCCAATAGCTCAATTCCATTCTTCTTTATAGCTGACAAAAACTTCCTTGTGGATATATGGCACATTTTTCATCTTTTCACCTGCTGGTGACCATCTGGGTAGTGTCATAAACTATCTATCATGAAGAGTGCAATAATAAAATATGAATGGGCAGCCAAGTGGTGGTGGTGCACACCTGTAATCCCAGCACATTGAGGCAGAGGCAGGCAGATCTCTGTAAATTTTAGGCTAGCATGGTCTACAAAGTGAGTTCCAGGACAGCCAAGACTGTTGCACAGAAAAACCCTGTGTTGAAAATCTAGAAGAAGAAGAAGAAGAAGAAGAAGAAGAAGAAGAAGAAGAAGAAGAAGAAGAAGAAGAAGAAGAAGAAGAAAAAGAAAAAGAAAGAATGGGCAGGAATCTCTGTAGCTGAGACATAACACTTAGCATTTATAGGTCTAATGCCCTCTAACTGAAGTCTCTGAACAAGGGATGCCTAATGTAAGTGCCCCATGTGTTTATGCCAGGCTAGCCCAAAGCACAGAGGAACTAACAGTAGCTACAAATGATCAGCATGTGCAAAATTTATGAGTAGAAGATCTTTGTTCTCCTTTATCTTAATTAGTAAGTTTTTCTTAAAACGAGTGAAGGAGGTAACATTCCTGCAGTACCCTGGTTAAGAACAAACTGCAGGGTTTTAAAATGCTCAGTAATATGACAAAGCCCAGTAAGGCTATACCATGAAGCCAGACTTCATCACTGTCTCTCAAGTTTCCATGTTTCAGCCATTCTACCATTCTACCCCTTGGCCATAATTCCGCAAAGGACAGTCCTCAGTCTCAGAGATTTATATTCTATTGTTGCTATTAATGCTGTGGTAAGCCAGTCTTCTTCCTTTCCTGCCCAGAGACTCCTGAAGTTTCACCTAAAAATGACACCTGGTGTTGTTCAAGTTCTAAAGACTATAGAGAAACTTGCATAGTGGTCCATGGAGACATACTTTGAAAATGTGAGTGTCTTTGCAATGGATTTCTCTTATTCTCTACCTGGAGCATCAGAGGCTGAACTCTTATGTGAAGAACCAGCCACCAGATTGGAAGAGAGTGTAATCAAGCTTACCTCCTAGTCTTTCCCACACTGGTGAAACACTCCACTCATCCAAAACAACCTTGACTTTCTTAGCATATCTGATGGCAGCCTCCTATGTCTTCACACAGGTCGCATTCCCTGTATGGAGCCCATCTTCTCTCTGCTTGAAGAACTCCCTGCTCTCAGTGCCCATGATAGCTTTTCCCTGCTAGTCCAATGCAGAGGTCAGGCACACATTTCCAGGGTCCTTACAATGATCATTTGGACTTCTAAGAGAATATTTATGATAATAATAAGAGAATTTTTGTCACTGCCTATTTCCTCCAGCATACATTTATGAATTATATCTTTTATATTCCAGATGTTCTCATATTTAGTAAAAATGCAAGAGTGCATGAATGAAGGATTAGATAACATTCCCCTACTGTATTCTCTGAAATGGGCACACTTCTAAAATGCCTGCCTTACCAACCATTGACAACAGCTACAGGCACAAACCATAGCAATGCTGTTGAACATGTTGGAGATATTAAAGGACACAGCACTGGATCAGGGAGAGGAAGTAAAGACACACAAATACCTACTGTATTGTATCAGTTTACAGTCCACTTGGTCTTCCATAAGGTTCTCTGACTTGTGTACTGTTCCTGTGAGACTGATGACTCCTCAAACATCTTAAGTTGTTTATACTCCTGAATTCATTCCCAATTTTTGCTTAAAAGAGAAATTTCAATTTTATCATTTTACTTGTAATGACTGAGGAAGTAGGGTCTTACTACCTGGTCATTTAAAGCCAGACATCTGATAAACATGATTTAGTTATTTATGAAATAAGCTCATTAGATAGATTCTACAACTGTGGCCAATCAGAGGAGGGTGCATAGTCACGTCTCTCATATTGGAAACTGTTGTAAGGTGGTGATATCCATAGTACATCTTTACCTTCAGTGAGATTTTCTGACTGCTGGTGGCTCCTGACCAAGATGGTAAAGAGGAAGTCATCCCCAAGATTTATAGAGTGACTTCCAGGGAAGCAGGACTATAGTCTACTTGACTGTCATGTAAAACATCATCACTTTGTGGCTGAAACAATAGATATGTGCCTCTCCAGAGTTGTGAAGACTGGGGAACAAGATCCAGCTGCTTGGTGGCTGGTAAGTTCACTCTTCCTGAGTAGCAAATAGATGGCACATGCTCCTGGTGTCTTCCTGTGATGAACACAGGGAAGGGACAGTAGTAGTCTTTTTCTTTTATCAGGAAGCTGCAACCTCATGGTGTCATCTAATCTTAATCCCTTTGCGTGGGACCTCATTGTGAATACCAAAACTTGGGTTCAAGTACTTCAGCATGCAAACTTGAAGGGATTCACTCATTGGAAAGGAAACTGAACTGAACATGCCTATACCATACCTATTCACTCTGGCCACTCAACCAAGTCTCCTGAGCCTGGCTAATGGGTATGGGCTTATGTGAAAGATTGTGCTTTGTCTCACTTTAAAATAAAGGAAAAATGCAGAAGTCTGTGTTGTAAGGAGGCCACCGGTTCCCGGCTTCTTAACCCCAAAATAATCACACAGAAATAGTATTATTTAAATCACTGCTTAAACAATTAGCTCTAGCTTCATATTGGCTAACTCTTACATCTTAATTTAACCCATCTCCATTAATCTATGCATCACCACGAGGTCATGGTCTACCAGCAAAGTTTCAGCACATCTGTCTCCAGCTGTGGCTCCATGGCTTCCCTCTGACTCCGCCCTTTCTTTTCCAAGCATTCATTTTAGTTTTCCCCTCCTAGCTCTGTTCCCCTATAGCTCTGCCATAGGCCCAAAGCAGTTCCTTTACTCATTAATGGTAATCACAGCATACAGAGGGAAATCCCACATCAAGTCTGATAGGAAGGTAGAATACTGACCCACATTCTCTGCCCCAAGCTGTTAGTGTTTCAAACAGTCTAACATTTAACTTTTATTGACTATTAGGGGCCAAGAGGGGTAGGGCAAGGAGACTCAGAGCAGGTAGAAACTCGCGCAGACAAGTGAAGTCACACCTCATTAGGAGGATGCAGGTAAGCAGAGGAGCAGATTCGTCTCAGGACAGCTTGAATTATGTCTACAGGGTCCCCTCAAAGGAAAGCAAGTGTCATGGCAGCAGATGAAGCATACCTCACTGTCACCTTCCACCCTGAATAAATGGATGGCCCAGCATCTCACCATCAGCGACATTGCTGTCTGGGGAAAAATGGAAGAGTTGAGTTTGATGTTATAAATCACCATAATTTGTTACAATTTCCAAAGACAAATATGACAGGGTGGAATTGCTTTGCCGTACCGAGTTAGTCATTTGCAGAAGCCATAAAGTGCCAGTATAAATCTGAGGATGAGATATATTTAATCTGAGGAAACAGAGTGCAATATCACTTCTGTATATTGTGTTTACCAAGAACTTAGCTACACTGATGCTGAAGTATCACCGAATGTTCATTTCATCTCTCCCTCTGAATTGAACTGACTCTCGTATAAAGACTGTGTTAATGGCCAGGGGGGCTTCTCTCCAGTGTTTTACATTTACTCCACTGAGGGAAGGGCAGAGTCGGTTTCTCTGTTGTCTGGGGACAATTTGATCAGTAGCATCCTGGCAGAAGGCAGAACCTCCAGACCCATGACAGAGCATGACAGATTGGAGGAGGCGGCAGGGTGAGCACACCTCTCAACCAGAATCCTGTAGAATTTGTCAGCATGACTTGATGAAGACATGGTTCTGGGTTTGTAACATACTGACTCATTCACATACTCTTCCAGTTCTTGTCACTTCCCTCTCCAACCATAGGCTCAATGCATCCAACTCAAGAGCCTGAGTAAATGTTTTCTAATTCTTAGAAACAGATGTTATCAGGAGGATCCACAAGTTGAATGAACATTTATTAAAACAGAGAACTAAAGTGAGCATGGTCCTTTCTGCAAAGGAGCATGGGATTCATCTACCCTAAGAGACAGTTTCAGAAACAAGAATGAAATGGGGAGAAAAAAATCATTACTGGATACTCCTAAAAAGTGCCACAAACAAAACTAGTTTGCTCAACCTTGTTGGACAGTTAACCTTCATTGTCAACTAGATTTGAAATCATCCAGGAGACATGCTTCTGATTGTGTTTATAAAAGTGCTTCCAGAAGTTTAACCGAGGAAGCAATATTCATCATAAATGTGGATGGCATCATCCCATGAACTTGGATTCTAGACTAAATATAAAGAGAAAAATAAACTGAACTAGTTGCCACCATTCCTCTTTTCTCTTCTCCTCTTTCCTCCTCCTCTTTCTTCTGACTACTACCAGAAACCTCACACATGATCATTACTCTGTCCTGATGGCTCATATTCTGCAAAATATGAGCCAAAACAAACCTTTCATTTATTAAGTTGTTTTTTTGGGTATAATGTCAGTCATGAGAATAGTAACTAATACTCATGTATTATCTTGGTTC
Source organism: Alexandromys fortis (assembly GCF_014885135.2). Taxonomy (NCBI): domain Eukaryota; kingdom Metazoa; phylum Chordata; class Mammalia; order Rodentia; family Cricetidae; genus Alexandromys; species Alexandromys fortis. The sequence continues at coordinate 27,376,398 of NW_026067924.1, read as the reverse complement.
TTAAGGGTTCCTGCCTTGACTTTGACCATGGGGTAGAACTGGATGCAGACTCTTTGACAATGCTGTCAAATGGGCAAAGAAAAGATATTAAACATAAATGATTCCTACTATCTGTTAAGATAAGAAAAGTTATTAAAAGCAGAACAAGTACATATCATTATTTTCACAAATCACCAGACCTTTGCTGGGTAATACAATAATATTAAAGATGATACTAAAAACAGGAAAAGTAGCATTTATAGATTAAAAGTTTCACAGAAAAATGCAATGTAAATGGTTTAAAGAACCCAAAGTGACACCAATGCCCCATGGATTAGAACTCATTCTGTGCTATAGCCATCCTGAAAACTCTAGGAATGAATACTTGAAATGGCTTCCCTATGCCAGGGCCATAGACTTGTATCCTAATAAACCTGGGGTTCTACAGAACTGCTTCAAAAGCCTCCTGAAAAAATATGGTTAGTTCTCAAAGAAACTCTCTATGCTCTAACTCTGTATATACCAAACATGAATGAGCATCACACCTACCCATTATGATGTAGACAATTCCCAGGAGTAGTCTTGAAATTTGACTGTAAAATCTGTGGTTCTGGAGCACTCCCTAAGTACTTCAGAGTCTCATGCCTAAGTTCCCAAGGGAGATTAGATTTGGTTGAAAATTTAATCAGTTGAAAAATCACTGAGCATTCTCCACTGACCAAGTTCCAGCTAATGTAGTTACCTCCAAATTTTCAAAAGCTTTTCATTGGAATGTAAAATACATATAAAAGAAAAGGAAAGTATCAATGCAATTTAATAAATCTCCATAAAATGAACACCTACATGTAGGTGGAGGCTGCTTGTTCATTTCTAGCCTCACAGACCCGAAATAATTACACAGAAACTGTATTAATTACAACACTACTCAGCCAATCACTTAGGCATATTGCTCGCTAGCTCTTATATCTTAAATTAATCCATCTCTATTAATCTGTATATCACCATGAGGTTGTGGTCTACCAGCAAGTTTCCAGCAGACTCCCGCAGGCATCTTCCTCCTTCAGTCACTACATGGCATCTTCCTGACCCTGCCTTCTTTCCTCCTCTATCTGCTTGGAATTCTCACCTTGCTCTATTTGGCTAAGCCATTAACCAAAACAGCTTATTCATTAACCAAAATAAAAGCAACACATACACAGAAGGACTTCCCACACCACATACTTTTATCAAAAACAGAGTTTTCTGGCACCTAGAAGTGTCATAAGGTTGCCACAATCCTGGACTCCCCAATGATTGACACTAAACTGACTTCTAACAATACAGATTATTTTTTCCCATTTTATTTCTATATTTGTGATTAGACCATCCCTACTCAAAAAATACATTTTAAAAAACATAATTTTTCATTCATACACTTATTATAAAGGAACATTTATACTATATCTATATCATATATACAATAAACTATTAGCTCAAAGCTAATAGTTAAGATACATCTGTAGGCAAATAGATACTCTAGTACTACATCCCTGGTGCTCACCTCCCATAGAAAGCTTCATTATGAGATGGCAGTAAAAGAAGGACATAATAATAACACTCAGATCTTTATTTGGTGTATAATACTCACTGATTACCAGTTTAGGAGATTCTAAAGTTTTCAAAGAGTGAGACCTTTTATTATTCCTTCAGGAATAATAAGACTCTCCTTTCCCAAGGATAAGTTGTAGAAAGCACTGGAGAGTCTGTTCCTTCCTGACTTAGAACCCTTATGTTCTTATCTGTGACTTCCTTCTGCTTGGTGTGTCCCCAAGGGGCTTTGGCAGAAAGCACATAGCTATAATGATCTTGTGATAAGATATAAAGTTCAACACTTGCACATTATCTGCTAGACCTGTTGAGAGTTCCCATCCATTATTGCTCTAGACCATCTATGTGAAAATACTCCAGGTTAGCCTTGGCTTCAAAATTAGGAACCATTTTTTTCTATTTGTGCTTTTCTTTTTTTTTTTTTTTTTTTTTTTTTTTTTTTTTTTTTTTTTTTTTTTTTTTTTTTTTTTTTTTTTTTTTTTTTTTTTTTTTTTTTTTTTTTTTTTTTTTTTTTTTGGTTTTTCGAGACAGGGTTTCTCTGTAGCTTTGGTGCCTGTCCCGGAACTAGCTCTTGTAGACCAGGCTGGCCTCGAACTCCCAGAGATCCGCCTGCCTCTGCCTCCCCGAGTGCTGGGATTAAAGGCGGGCGCCACCACCGCCCGGCTTATTTGTGCTTTTCTTATGATATAGACTATACATACGTCCTTGGAGTTTTGCACTCATAAGTCTTTCAAAATGCCCCATCACTGGAGATCAGTCTCTTAAATAACTAACAGTGGTTAGTTTCTGTAAAGTGTTCCTTTAGAAAAGAATGCCCACTGGGAAAATTACATTACACGTGCTATACCACAGACCTTTACCTAGACTAGGAAGATGAAGTCCTATGGGGCCAAAGGGAAGACCCTAGCATTGTCTTTCCTTTTTGTTCTAGGAAAGTTTCAACAACCAGGACATCTGCATAGTTGGCTTTTAGTAGTCACTGAAATAAAGCTCACTCCCTAACATTGAAAAATAGAGGGAAAGGATGATAAACTCTTGTAACTTCTGCTCTATTGCAATCGTTGTAGCTATCACTCCTCTCTCAGAGTTCTAGCTATCATCTAAAGACTGGCAGCACATCACTGATTCTCTCTTTTCTCGATATCACATAATCAGCTCACTGACTATGGTCCTGGGGTTCATTACTTCTAACATGAACACTATCATTCTTTTTATCCTGAGTGTCCAGGGGTTATTTACAATAGTGTCACTGTGACTTCAGTAACCAGAATGGTATTTTTAATGTACCAATAATTGGATTAAAGCACTGTCAAACTGCAGAAGCCATCAGTAATGTTCATTTGGGGAAAGGGGGAAGAAAATGGTCAACTAAAATGAAAAAGGAGAATTTATTTTAAGTTTTCTTTTACTGTGGGATTCACATGGACATGCTTTATGCTTCTAGTATCTCCAAAGAAAAGATGGAAGTGTATTAAATATTTTCCAAGCAAATTTTAATCCTCTAACTCTTGTAGTGTAATTTACAAGGAAGTTCAGACTATCCTCCAAGATCATTATTAATCTATGCCTGTGTTCATCTGGGGCAATGTACCCATGCTTCCCTGTGCTTAGGAACTGCAGAATCAGAAATTAAAGTGGCCTCTTGGTGCCCTAAAACAGTCCCAAAATGACCATGCATTTCTGGTAGGATCCACTCCATGGTGATGACCTGGGCACAGCCTTCTACTTGCTTATTAAAAGATGATGTTTACCCAAGTAATAGTGATCGAAGCTGGTTACTCTCCAGGGCAAATTGGAAAATGTAATGAGCATTGGATTCAATGAAGGTTGAATGCCAGGACCCCAGCCCTGCACCTCCCTTGGGATAATGAAATGCAATACCATTTCTCCTCCTCATTTGAGTGGGATCTCATTACAGGCCCTGCCTACATGCCTGAGGTTTATGTGGGTCTCCTGGGGACAAGCCTGAGGTGTTGAGATGTGCCTTATTATCAAGATTTATGCTCATTGAAAACTCTTCCATTCTATGTCCATATATGCTCTTACATTTTCAGGGTCTGGCCTGATGCTTCTTTACCCACTCACAAAATAAAAGCATTATTGGCCTGCTGGGAGAGTAAGCCTCAAGTCATTAACCAGGCAATCATGTCTTCCTAAAGAAATGGTTTGGACTCCCATCATTACTACTCGTATTAGGGATTATAAAAAAAAAACCCTATCATCTGCTCATGGTGTTGTCTCAGTGTCTCTGATGGGATTGCCTAGCTTGGGGGCTGAGAGGACAATGTCCTGGAGACATTGCCTTATTGTGTAGAAGTAATTTCTATGAATTGCTAAACAACTTAGCGTAATTCCCATGCCCTGTCAGGAAAGTGGCCCATGCTATACATGGACCATTCTGAAATGATACCACAAAAAGAGAGTGTTTTCCAAGCCCTATCAAGCCCAAGCCCAGGACACCAAAGCATCGGTTTGTGTCAACTAGTAACATGTACTAACCCAAGCACACTGATGGCCAACTGAACCTTCATGAATAAACTATTAGCCACTAGTGAAGACAGTGCAGAAAAGTGGGTAGGCCATTGACATATTTCACTGTTTTGTACTTAAGGGGTTTGACTGGATAATTCTGGATAATTCACCTGCTGAAGATGATCACTGTTTCTGTCTACTCCATTAAAATAACCACAGGAATATTTACCCTCATTGGCCAGTTGGACCTGGGTCCCAGAAGCCATATGAAGTGTTCTTGGTGCTCCTCCCTTTGAAGTTACAGCCCCTACTCTAACCCAAGCACTTGCAGCTCTCACACATGCTGATGTGCATGTGTTTGTTGAGCCACCTCTTGGTGTGCGAGGTCCTTCTGTCTATGTGTTGCTTTTATTGAATAATGAACAAAGACGCTGCTTTTGGCCAATGGCTTAAAAGAATATAGCCAGGATGGAAAAGATATATATAGAGAGAGTAGGTGGAGTCAAGGAAAAGCCTTGTAGCTGCCAGAGGAGAAAGACACGAGCTGTCAGCCAGAACCTTGCCCGTAGGCCACAACCTTGTGGTGATGCACAGATTAATGGAGATGGGCTAGTTTAGGATGTAAGAGCTAGCCAATAAGAAGCTAGAGCTAATGGGCTAAGCAGTTATTTAATTAATACAGTTTCCATGTGATTATTTTGGGAGTCTGGGCAGCCAGGAACAAACAGCTTCCCCCAACATATTGGCACGCCAGCGTGGGGCAAGAATTTCCATGTAAAGTCTAAGAAAACTTCTTTTAAAAAAAAAAAGACTTCTAGACCCACAAAAACAAGCAGCCTCTGCCAACAACCTCTTCTGAGCTTATTTGAAGACAACCACAACAAGTTTCCTTAGCAGTTGACACAACAGGTAGCAGAGCAGCTACCATGAGTGAATGCAGATGTTCTGCCATATTCTTGGAGCTTTGTCTCCCACATGCAGAGAGTTAGGTAAGGCGAGATTGTACTCCAGTGGGGACAATTGTGTGTCTGTAGGATCTCCTGCTAAGACCCATGTTCAATGTCCCTAAGGATGTTGTAGCACAAACCCTGAGCCCTGGAACTGTTGTAGGTTGGAACTGTCTGAGATGAGCCAGGAGTCTTGGCTATGAAGAAAAAAACGTCCAAGCAAGATAGTGGCAACACCCTTGCAGGGTTCCACAAACAGATTCAGAAATTGGATACTTCCTCTTGATGGAGAAAAGGCTACTAAGAGAGAAAGGAGAGGTGATAAAAGTATAATTCCAAAGAAGCAAAGGCATGGCTGCTCCCCTAGCATTCTGTGTAGCTGTCCCCCCCCCACCACCAGTCTGTTACATCTGCCCCTTTATTTCTCCACACAGAGACACCATGTATGCACTCACCAGAACAGGGAGATTCACACTAAAGGAGGTAGTCGGAGAACTTTAAACTGTCAGGGATTCTGCAAAGGCACCTGTCAGGAGACCTCCCAAGCCTCCAGTGATGCCAGAACTATCACACACTGGACTTCCATGGTTCCAGCACTGAAATGACCAAACTCCATGACTCTTGTAAAACTCTTAAGCCCAGAAATGCCCAGGGCTGCTTTTCAACCTTGTATAATCTGAGCAATGTGTTTGATCACTTCTACTCATTGATGTGTGTGTGTGTGTGTGTGTGTGTGTGTGTGTGTGTGTGTGTGTGAAAGTTGTTCCCAAATCTGTTGTGGCTAGGGACAAGAGTAAGTACAAAGAAGAGGACTATGCTGGTGAGTACAGACATTGTGTTTGTATACACTTGGAATTTTCTGCTCCAGACTTGTCCTTTGCTCGCCAGAGCCAAGCGGCTTCCCATAATGTGCACCCAGCCAACTTGGCATTCATATCTGATATAGATCTGGCTCTCTGCTTGTTTTGCACAATTAAACTATCTCAGGCTTTCTGGGCACTGTTATTTCGTATTAATGACACATCTCAGAAAAACCCAGCCTGTTCTCATTTCACGTTTTGTTTATTTTGTGGACCACTATCTAGCAAACCTTTTATTCCTCAGAGAAAATATATCCAGTCAGCAGGTAAAATTTTATGAAGTTCGGATACATTTTGAAGGCACTGAGTGCCTCCAAAGGATTCAGAGACTCAGACCTCTGTGGTTTGGCATTGATGGCCTTCAATGAATGTTTCATGCACTGTGTTTCATGCACTGCTTCTTTGAAGAGGGACACAACATGGGCTATGGGGATGGCTTCTGTAAACTGCTTGTTACGCAAGCATAGAGATGTGAGTTCAGTCCCCAGCACCAAAGTAAAACCCAGCACCAAAGTAAAACCCAGGCATAACCAAAGGTACCTGTAATCCCAGTGCTGGGGAAGCATAGACAGATTCCTAGAGCTTTCTCAGACATCTGTCCTACCTGAGTTGGTATACTCCAGGCTCAGTGACAGATACCAACTCAAAATAGAAGATGAAGAGCAACTGAAGAAGATACCAGATGCTAATATTTGGCCTCAATGTGCACATACATACATGTGCACCAATGTGCATACTCTTACATGCTGGAAACATAAATTACAAGGTGATGTGTAAGAATTTGTAGAAAATTTTAAATGATCTCCCAAAGAACAGGTGCCACGTTGGCACTTGCTCTCATTCCTTATCTTCCCAGTCCACCCGCTACCCCTACAAGGGACAGCAATGACTAAGGTCATTCGCAGGCTTTGTGAACTGAGAATGATTCTGCCCTTATTCAAATCCTGGAACCATTGAGATTTATTTGGCTCTGTTAAGTAAATTTCCATAACTGACAAATGAAAGAGCCGACCCCTGCTCCTGCAAAGGAAGCTTGCTTCCTGCCTAACAAGCAGATGAAGAATCATGGGAAAGTTAGGGACTAATTCAAGAGAACCATAAATAAGTTCATCGGCCACATCAGACCTACACAAGATGTTTCAAGCCCTAAGGAAATAAATAAATGGGGGAAAAGTCAAAAAACAACACTGAGACATGCTGTTCAAAAGCCCCCAGTACAGCTTTCAACATATATTTTCTTAAGCTGGTTGCCAGGATCTCAGTTTTTTGTTTAGCTGGAACTTATAGAATATGCAGAGAGAACTCAAAGAAGTCATTTGCTTTTCTCTGAGTCAATAGCATGTAACAAGGCCCTGCTGTGAAGACAGGCTGGGACTCAGACTAGACATACTCCCATGTTTTTTGGCTCATTATTGTAGTAAGAGGACTAGCATTCATCTCTGGCTTGTGCTAGTAGACTTGGCATAGTATAAACTGCAACTGCGTAACAAAAATGGTTGCTTTCACTGTTTGAAATTGTTGGAAAATATGTAGGGAGACATCTTCTTCTTCTATGTACATGGAGAACTATGAAAGAACCATGTTAGACATCCCAGCTCCCCACCAGGTACCTAGAGTGTTCAAGACTTGAGGAATAAAGATATTCCTGAGGTTCTTATCATACACATACACACGCACACACCTAGGGACAGTTCCCAAACTGTGAATACTATATCTTATCAGTTCTGGTATCAGAACCCTTGAGAGAAGATAGGAGGGTCAGCATTTATGAATGCAAATGTAACCTCCCTAATTATTCTGGTCCTCAATAATGTTTGCAGCCCAGGTACATGGGCCAAGTTCAGCAGTTCATATAAATGATGACAGAGCTCAAAGAGATGCAGGGATTTGAGCAGGGGCATCTAACGAGCTAACCCCAAACTTACCCAATGATATTCATGGATCTACTACCAGACCTAAAGGTTTCTGACTTGTCCTCTGATGATGTATATGAGAAAATTCTGAATAGAAACAAAAGGAGACTTGGAAGGGGGTGGTCAATACAACTTATTCCTTAGGCCATGTGGAGGTGTGGGTATGCACCAGGGTGATGACTCGCTTGTGAAGAAACCAAGTCAAAATCACCTCTACAATAAGAATCAAGTTTCTCTAGGATGTCTGCTATCTCTCCTGATGTTTACCTTAGTAATTCCTTCACTAGACCATCCTTCTTTAAATGCAACAGTTTTCAGCAGGTTATTTGTTAAATAACTTTGCACTTCATAAATAAAGCAAGATGATAGTAGATAGAATAAAAGAAAGAGTGCAAATTGGTAGAAAATGGAGGGTCAATTATTGTGACCTAGTAAAATAATGAAATTCCTGGTTTTATCTCAACTGCAGGAAGTTATTTCTTAATTCTAGAGTTGGTATCATCTTTTATTAATGATGTCAACAAGTAAAACTTCCAGTAATGAGCACAGGTTAGTATCTCTAGTATAAAAGAAGGTGCATTGCTAACCTCCAGTGGTGTTCCGATAATGCACATTTGGTTCAAAGTTGTCCCAATTGATAGTTGCCTAGACAAGTGTGCCAAGCCTGCTGAGTCTATGAAAAATGCTCTTGTCCTTGGAAGATCCTGTTATCGGAGCAGCATTGACTCCAGAACACATAGATAAATATATCTAAGTTTACTCCAATCAAATTCTTTAATCAGTGTTTGAAGAACGCAAGATGGGAAAAAATAAATAATAAAAACATAAGCATGCTTCATGCTGAGAAGCCCTTGGCAAGGGTCATGGGAGTATAAAGACATATAAAGATATCTAAAAGTTCAGTGGATGAAGAAGGCCATAGGGCCCCATTCAAACCCAATAAGAAAAGAATCCTACACTCTCTACTATATTTAGGGAAAGTCAACAAACTTCTTACTTTGTGGCTTCAGCACATTTCTGTAATTATTTTAGGATGAAAATATTACAAAACAAAATGAGCCTTGTATAATTGGTATCCCCATGAGTATTCAGACTGTGTGTTGAACAAGGCAAATACTCTCCAAACATTGTGTTCTAGCGCTTTCTCCATTTCTGTGATAACATATTCATTCATCTTGGCACACATTTCTCTGTCTGCAAAGTGTACAGAGTGATCATTCTCCTTTACCTCAAAGAGATCCTTCTCTCTAAAACGTAATGCATAAAAGACAAAATGTCTCCAAACATTGAAGAAGTCCTCTGAGCTCTCTCCTAAGACAGGCGAAAGGGAAAATCGCACAGACTAGCTATGGAGGGCTCAGAAGAGAACAAACAGAGCCGGGTCATGGAGACCATGACTGGATTCTCCATTAAAAATGTATAGCCATTCATCATCCAAGAGTAGAATAGAGAATCACATAGGAAGACTTAGCCTTTGTGATTTATTAAGACAATAAGAGTACAGGACAATTAACAATTCTGACTTTATGAGTTTCTTAAAAGAAAAAAAACAATACAAAGAATTAGAGGAAAGTAGATGTGCTATCCTGAAGGAAAAATAATAGCATCAGAAAATATTCAAAACTTGTTTGTGTTTAGGACAAGAAACACTAATAATATAATACATGTCTGGAGGAACTATGTGGTAGAAATAGCAATTATTAATTCTATGCAGACAGTGTCCAGTATTTGTTTCTGCACTGATTCAAATGTGAGTCATGAGTGTATCTGTTTAAAGGTATTTATCCCAAGACCCTAATCAATGGTTTTTACAAACAGAATGAAAAAAGTAAAAATCACATATAACATTATAAGGAGTTTTAAATGGTTGGAAACAAGGCATGTAATTATTGACTGTATGTTCTTTTAAGACAAAAGAATGTATTTGAAAGACATAGTCACTACTTAGCAAAAATAATAATAAATCTGAAAAGTCATTGCTTCAATAAGTGAAATGCTTAAATGAGTTGCAATCTGTGTAAAATATTGTAGATCTCTAGCTCTCCTTGTAGAATTTTTAATGTAGGAAATATGAACAGGCAGAGGCCTAGGAAAGCCTTGCATCCCTGGAATGCTAGTTAGTTCCTTAACCAAAGGGTTCCTAGAACAAAGAGTTTGTATATTAAAGAACACCATCTTATTAACTTTATCCTAAAAGAGTATATTATCAAAATCCCCAAAATTCAGGGATACAAGTCCTGTTCAATCATCCTTAATTTTTTTAGTCATTCAACAACTATTAATTATGCTTGTGGAACACAATGTTCAGCCCTGTAGGTTCATGAAAAGCCCACTCATAGCTCTATGGGGAAGATAGCCTGCAGTCTGCCAAGAGAGCCAAAGATTAATCAGCAATTAAACTATGATGCCTGGTGTGAACACCTCTCACTAGAAGATTCGGCCTCATGGGAAGAAGGAGGGGATTAGGATGGGCTTCTATGAAGAGGACAAATGTTATGAGCCCTGGATAATGAATACAGTTCAGTGAATAAACAAGGAAAGCCGTGCCTGAAATGAACAGAGTGAGTGGGAGAGCCAGAGATGCTTAGAACAAAGAGAAAGGAGCAGACACAATGGGAAACTGGCTTAGAGTGTTTGGGAACAACTCAAATACTCATACCCTAAGAAATCATAGTCAAAAATCAGTAGTGGAAGATGTCCTATGTGGAGGGCTTTGAGTGAAAGCATGTTTTAAGGTTCATACATAGAAATGATTAATCTGCTTCATGGAAAATGAGGAGGGAGAGAGGAGTTCATCTATCTTGGCAGATCACCTAGAAAGTTGCAGTGTATACCAGGTGATCCTAATCAGTGATGCAGCAATGGAGAAAGCCATGAACTGATTTCATCAGAATCTTAACAGATCAAAGAAGTGAGGACGTGTCAGTGGTTATTGTCAGTTTGTTGAAACATGATGAGGAACACCAAAGAAGAAATATATTAAGAAGGAAAGAAATGGGGCTGAAGAATTGTCTTGGTAGTTAAGAACCAGTACAATTTTTGGAGAGGACCCATGTTCAGTTCCCAACACCTCAGTTGGTTGGCTTACAAGCACCTGGAACTCCAGCTCTGGGGAGTCTGATGCCTCTGACCTCCACAGTTACCCACAGTAACTCACAGTTACCCACACATGGTCACACACATAATTAAAAATAAATCTTATCAAAAGAGAAGAAAGGAAATACGGAGAATATGGAATGTCTTTGTGTAGAGCTCAAACAAGATGAGATGTCCACTCAGTTTGGAGTCATGAATGATGCCATCAATGACTACCAATAAGTGGGTGATGGAGTCTGAAGCTCTTCTACAATAAGGCCCCAGGTAACCCAGGGGTTGTGACTCGAGTAGACAGTTGTAAATAGATAAAGAGGAATATTTTGACCTTGATACTGCTGACCCATGGAGCTGAATGATGCTTTGTTATTTATCCAGGGTGTGAAAGATATTTATCAGCATCTCAGCCTCTGCATGCCTATCTCTGCAGCAACCCCATGCGTTGTGACAAGCAAAAATATCTCTAGAGTATCAAGTGTCTCTTGAAAGAACCTCATCTCCCAATATTTAAGTAACTGATTGGGAAGCAAGGAAGAGGAGATCCCCAAAATTAATGTTTGTAAATGAGAGAGATTTGTTAAGGTTTAGCATATGGTGATAAGGATATGGTTGAAGCAAAAAGATACAGGAGAAATGAAAAAGATGTGTTTTCCATCTGAAAAATTAGAAAGACATATGAGTCAAAAGTGAAGTCTTAACCCCTGAGTGCAGGAGGAGCAGGTCCCTCATTGATTGAGTTCTGCAGAGAATGACCTGACCAAGGAAAGTCTTCATCACCCAAAGGTCAAGGGCATTCCAGATCAGCGCTGAAAGGAAGGACAGGTGGGTTGACGGGGTACAAGGAGAAACTAGAATGGAGGTCACCAATCCAGGCTGTGCTGGCGTCACAGACGAGCAGTCAGTCTGAAAGTTCTGGGCCACCATTTACTAACAGAGATGAAAACATGCACTCTGGGATCAGGACATGACTCAGTAGGTAATGCACTAGCAATTCAAGTGTGGGGCTCTGAGTTCTCCTACCTGAACCCACATAAAGCCGGACCCCTTAGGGAACATCTGCATTCTCTGTGTCCCTATGGTGAAATAAAAAGCAGAGACAGAGAATGCCCAGAAGCTCTCAGCTTGCTATAAGGCTTACCCCTCAGGATCTTTGTCTCCCTCTCCTCACCTCCTTTATGTTTTCATCAAATCAACAAATAACTTTGAATCTAGGTTCTCCACATGAAAAAAAAACAGTATTTTATGTTCTGAGTCTAACTTATTTTGCTTAATATAGTGATGAGTTGGAGAAAGAGAGGGCTAAGGGATACGTGTAGTATAAAATTATGTATAGGGACTATTTGGAGGAAAGAAAGGAGGCAAGGGCGTGGAGAGGAGTATGTGGGGATGGTGTGAGTTAGCGTGAAGTGTAATTTCACACATGTATGAAATGCCATGATGAAATCCAGAACTTTTACATACATCAACCTATTTATTTCTGGTTTTTCCAGACAGGGTTTCTCTGTGTAACAGCCCTGGTTGTCCTGGAACAAGCTTTGTAGACCAGGTTGGCCTCAAACTAACAGAGATCCACCTGTTTCTGCCTCCCGAGTGTTAGGATTAAAAACATGTGCCACCATTGCCTGGCTACATTACCCTAATTTTTAACGCCAAAGTTTAAAAAAAAATAGGATACATTGTATACATGTATGAAATACTAGAGACAGCTTTTAAAATGCATACCTCATCAGGTTATTGTAAACAAGATATAAAAGTTATCACACATGTAACTCTTTAACTGACCACTTGGCATTCAGAAATGACTCCATAAATAATTGTTTCTAGATCACACACTGAATCAGTTACATTAAAATAAGTAATGTGGTAAGGCTTGAAAAATCTGGGCAGGTAGTGATTTAAGTGATGAGCATTTTGAGCTCACTAAATATGCAAAATGGTTCTGTCATGCTATCGTGCAATAACGTTGACAAAACTGAAACGTGTTAAATGGATCTTTTAATTGCTTCAGATGGAGTCAGATGGTGGTGAACATGGCATGCGATCTATTGCTGTGCATTTGGCAAGAGACCGTGTGCTGGTTATTCATAGCCTTCTCAAAAAGACCAGAGTTCATAAGCTGTGAGGGCTGTTATTGATGGTGGCATGATTATATGTGTCATACTGCACAAATATATCAGCCTGGCATTTCCCTACTTACTCTGGGAATTTTATAAGGTACAATTCAATGCCATTCTTGCTTGGTGAATAATTTTAATTTGGGCATCCCGAATGATAGATTTGTGAATGTTAGCGATGGCAAAGACCCATCACTCACCCGCTTCTTCTCTCTGCTGCTGCTGGCTCGCTCTCTCTGCCCAATCATCTATCTGATGTTCTCACCAATACAACTTAAAATATCTCATGCTGGAAGACTTGCCTGTGCCTTTAATAAAATGTGTGATCAAACAGAAGGAAGAGTATTCCAATATAATATCTTATTCCCATTTTACCAAGCCAAATAACATCATACAGTATTATATTTTTAACTTTGCAATCATCCTGTACATAAAATGATGGATTTCATCACCAGCCCCCTTCACAACAAAAGCAACACCACCCTTTTGGGCAGACATGTTAAAGGTGTTGGTTTGGACTGATTATTTTGTTTTGGTTTGTTGATTATTTTGTTTGAGTGTTTTAAAACAAAAATAAAGAATTTTTAAATACCATCAAATGTTCTGGAAATTTCAACTCAAAATGTCCTGTAAAATCATCAAAGTATAACTCTGGCACCACCCTATATCACCCTAGAATCAAAGCTCATCTGTACTGCAGGTATAAGACCATTTCTCCAAGATTCTTACACACATGAGGCTTTCATATATTTTGGGGGGGTTGATTCCCTACTTTATGTTCCTACAATCCCTTCTCTGTTGGACTGAACTTCTTTGCACTCAATATTCCTCCTTCATTCCAATGAGGACCAACATCAAGAAATTAAATAATAACAAATGCTGCTGGTGAGATATGCAAAAGAGAACCTTTATGAACTGCTAATAGAGTGTAAACTTTTGTATCCACTATGGACATCAGTATGTAGGTATCTCAAAAATTTTTAAATGAAACTACCATATGACCCAGTTACCCTATTCCTGGTCATATACCTAAAGGTCTCTACATCCCAGCAAAGAGATGTGGCACATTCATTGTGTATATTCACAAAGACACAGACTCAGCCTATACTATGTGATCTGCAAGCTAGGAGAATTACATAGCCTTTGAGGATCCTAAATGCATACACACTAATTTCTATATTGAATTAGAGGCAAGAATTTTTAGTAAACGTCTTATTTTTGAAATTATGTAGTTCTGGAGGCATTTCCTATCAGAATCATTTTCCTAGATATATACTTGTCCCTAGTTAGAGAGTAGCTTAATGTATTCAATTGATTGATATCATTCCCAAGTTCTGAAGGTTCCAAACACTTGGAGGACAATTTCTTTCAGAAGCCATAGCTCTGGATGAAGGATCCATCATCTCTGTTCCACATTATTAGCAAAAACAAGTTGAAGTGCTTAGAATGTTTGCCTGCCATCTGTGAAGGGGATGAGAGAAGACAGAACAAACAGCAAAACACCCAAACACATGTGCTTGGTTGTGGCAACTGTTATGTATGGTCAATACATTACCCAGAAACGTTTAGTGTTGCCAAAAAGAAGCCAAGAAAGAGTGGCTTAATTCTGCTAATGCTGTTACATTAGCACAGCTCACCCACTTTATCATTGAGATGAGGATAGAGCTCAGTACTTAGCCGGTAGCAACTTCTAACTAGTCATCTTCAACCCTCACTAGCAAGACTTCGTCATGCTCCTTTGCAACCTGAAGCTTCTACCAGGGAACCACTTCTGCCTACGATATATTCTGTGTTTCCCTCCTCCTTCGCATCCAAAGATTCAGCTCTCAGTCGGCAACAACTGAAGTCCAATTATGTACAAAGCAGAGATGTCTTTATGAAAATGTACCCTGATCCCATCCTCTCTCACCAAAACTCATAGGCACAGTCCCTCAGTGGTTACAAAGGGACACAGCCACAAATCTGACAGCAGAATTTTAGTCAACATGACACATCCTCAAAACACATCATATTAAAGGGTCCTTCATCTGTAAAAGTTACAGGTGAATGCTGGGGGAAAGAGATAAGACTGTGCCAAGATTGCCAAAGAACAAAGGAGTGCTTTAAAGGAATCATACTTTAGAAATGTTCTCACATTTCCGAATAATCTACTCAAATGGATTTATGAAATGTCTAAACAAAACAAACTGGCAATAATTATAATTTTCAGAATGATTATTTCAAACACTCTGGAGTAATAGATTGAACCAGCATGTTACTTACTGACACTTGACATGTAGAATCAGAAATTTCTTCTTCTCTAAATATAAATAAGAGACAACTTATTTAAGTAAGTCACATTATATTCCTAACTTTTGATAGTTGTTAGTACTTCAAGCATCTCTGTGGTGGTTAACTAATGTGTGAAACTGGGTTATAGAAGATAGTCCTACTGGTGAAGTTATTATTTTATTACCAAGATCCATACTGAAGTAAGGATGCTTACTGAAATTAGCAGTTAGCTGTGAAAATGGGGGGGGGTAAGAAATAATAGTGATGTGTGGGTATAAGTTATCCTTAATCCTTGAGGTTCAGATTTCAAGCTTAGATTTGATTTGATTTGCCATTTTTAACTTATTACAATTTTAATTTTTTATTTTATGTGTGTGGATATTTTGCATATGTGTATACCTATACACCATGTTAGTGTCTTTTGATACAGAGGGGGGCAGATCATTGGAACTGGAGTTATAAGTGGTACAGCACCATCTAAGAGTTAGAAATCAAATCTGAGTCCCCTGGAAGAAATGGTGCTTTTAACCACTTAGCCATGTCTTCAGCTCACTGATTTACAATGTATGTGTGTGTGTGTGTGTGTTTCATTTCAGATAGATTCAATGTCCCAAAACTTAAAAAAGTACAAGATAACTGGCCTCCATGGCATCTTTCATTACTGATAACCATTTATTTCTAGAGCCACACAGTATACATACAAACACACATGTGCACACACACATACATGGGACTCTGTTCACTCACCGAACCATTTCTTAATCAAAGGTGAGGAGAGGGAAAACACCAGCCTACTGCAAACACTCAGAATTAGATTCCCATGAAAACCAAACAAAAATGCAATAGAAGAAAGAAGTGGGAAATATTAAATTTTTCATTAGATCCATCACACCGAAGCTTTTAGGCTTTGATCTGGGAAGGAATGCTTCCTTGTTGACCCATAACTACTTCAGTCAACAAACTTAGTAAACACATACACACAGAAAATCATAACTTCAATGGGCCTTGAAAAACTGCCTCAAAGACCTCTCATAATGGTAGAAAAAGAAGGAATAATTGAGGAATCTTTAATAACTTGTATTTTATTTCATACATTTACTAATAAATTATTAGAATGGATGAATGCAGCCTTATCAGGCTGCCACTTGCTTATTGCACTGGCACAGGAACACTTACTGAGTGGAAATGATTCTTAACCACAACACCAACGTTGTTCTACTTCACCAGAAATAGTAATTGCAAAACTGTGTTGCATCTTAGACATTTCTATAATAAATAGTAAACCTTTCTGGTCATTAAGAATTGACAATTGCTTATTTATCTGTCTATCCTTTATATTTCTATGTATTGATACTTCAATCCCATCTATTTTTCTATCTATTCTATCTGTCCATCTATCATCTGTTTATCTATCTTTCCATCTCCATGGTATTGTCTGAAAAACATGAAATACAGAAGAAATGAATTAAATGCTTTAAAAATAATAGATGAATTAGCAGGTAACAAGTTAATAAATTAACCATATTGGTTAAAATTAGATGGAAGACAAAAAGCTTACAGTAAGGCATTTGCATGAGACTAAGCACTTACAAAATAAAAGGTAAAAAGGAGATTAGAGGTATGAATATTTTGGAGCTTTTCTGATAGACTGATAGAAACATAATGAAGAAGCACTAACTATGTTTTGAGGAAATCAAGCCCCAAAGTAAAGCTCTTTTTTATTACACGGAAGACTGGAGTCGCTGCTTGCTTTGAGAAGGAAAGATCTGCCGTGAGTTTGGAAAACACAGATTGACAAATTTTCTGTTACATTGCTGATCAGAGGGTTATAGTGGCAGGACTGGATGACAACTAAAATTCAGGACCTTGTAATATAAAGACGTGATTCCATGTCTAGCCTATAGCCGATCCTTCATTTGAGCCAGTCAGCATTGAGTGCATAGAAACAGCTTTCTTGTGTGCCTAGCACAATGGCTGTGTGAACATCCAAAGCATCCTAACATCTTAACCATACCACCATTGAACTTCCCAATCACCGGCATCACGTTTATGTGGTCCATTTGCTTACACAGCAACATGGTCTTAGCTTTTAGGATTTATTTTCCACATCTATACAGATATCTCAGTATCTGTTATCAGCTTTCATTGTTAATTAGCATGTCATCAGATTATATGACTATAACTGTCATATCTGTTCATCTTCAAAAAATTAAAAAAATAAACGGAACAGCAGTTTCAAATTTTAACCTATGTCCTTCAGCATTTGCTAATTGAAATGTTCATTATTGCACTTCCGAATGAGAGGAGTGGAAAACAGGCAGCCAGGAGAGAAATATAATATTGTCAAACTGTTCACTCTCTCACAGTCGTCCATCTAAATCTGCCCAAGACTTAGCCAAGCAGAGAGCTCGGTTAGCTTAAAGAGATCTAGATTTGAAAGACACCTAAAAAGAGAGCTTAAAGGCTTTATAACCAATAACACTGTAATCCCCCCTCTAGTAAGAGTGGGCAGTCTTAATACCACTGGGAAACAAAAGGCACAAATGAGCCACATGGTTAGGAATTGCTGACGAGGCTCTGAACTGCACATAAAAAAACAGCCAGGGATTTCATGTACACTATTCCCTCCCAATGACACAGGGACACTCAGAAAAGAAGAACCCAAGTATTCTCTCAAAGCCACTAAATCCAGAGTTAAAATATGTTAGTTTAGTAATACTTAGGTATTTTCCATCCTCAGAATTTTGTATTTAAAATAGCAGAGAATAACAAAAGCCAAACACAGAACCAACAGGCAAGACTCACAATCATTGGTCTGTATACTCTAAACTGAAAGACCCCTAGGGAGGAAGCTACAGGGAAAATCTGGGAAAGGTGAGAGCTCTCAGAGGCAGAAAACTACTCACTCCTAGAGTGTATCAGGGCAGGAAAAACTTCCCCAAAGCTGCTTCTGCAAACTGGTATGTACATATATAGTACACACACGCACACACACATGCACGCACTCACATTTATGAAAAGAACATGTTTCTGGTCAGGATAAATACAGGTACCCATGAATTTTCAAGCTCAATATTTTCCTTGTCTTGTGACTTGTTTTAGATTTCTTTTTGTGTTCTAAGTAGCTCCTTTCTCTTTTGTCACTCAACCTGTGTGCATGTGCCTGTGTGTTTGTGTGTGTGTGTGTGTGTGTGTGTGTGTGTAATACACCTTTATGCACATGATGTAGGGTAAGGGTAATCCTACCATAAGTAGGTATCCTTATACACTGATATAGATCCTGTAGCAATTTGCCTCATCAGCCCTTTCTTTTCTTCTTCCTTTATGTTTTAGCATGCAACTATAACAATAAAGCAGTGATAGGGATTGGAGCAAAGCAATGATATTGTTTGTTAAACAACTATCTTAATCAAGACAGCTCCCTCTCTACTCTTTTTTTCTTTCTTATTGATTTTTATTGAGCTCTACATTCTTCTCTGCTCCATTCCCTTTCTCTTCCCTCCCCTTCAATCCTCTCCTGTGGTTCCTAGCTCCCAATTTACTCAGGCGATCTTGTCTTTTTCTACTTCCCATGTAGATTAGATCCATGTATGTCTCTCTTAGTGTCCGCATTGTTGTCTAGATTCTCAGTGATTTGTAGGCTGTTTTTTTTTTTTTTTGCTTTATGTATAAAAATCACTTACAAGTGAGTACATATGTTAATTGTCTTTCTGAGTCTGGGTTACCTCACTCAATATGATGTTTTCTAGCTCCATCCATTTGTTTGCAAATTTTAAGATGCCATTATTTTTTCTGCTGTGTAGTACTCCATTGTGTAAATGTACCACATTTTCCTTATCTATTCTTTGGTTGAGGAGCATGTAGGTTGTTTCCAGGTTCTGGCTATGACAAACAATGCTACTAAGAACATAACTGAGCATATGTCCTTGTGGTACAATTGAACATCCTTTGGATATATACCCAAAAGTGGTACTGCTGGGTCTTGAGGAAGGTTGTTTCCTAATTGTCTGAGAAATCGCCACACTGATATTCAAAGGGGCTGTACCAGATTGCACTCCCAGCAGCAATGCATGAGTGTTCCCTTTATCCACATCCTCTCAAGCATAAGTTGTCATCAGTTTTTTTTATCTTGGCCATTCCTACAAGTTCTGTAAGAATCTCAGAGTTGTTTTGATTTGCATTTCTCTGATGACTAAGGATGTTGAACATTTCCTTAAGTGTCTTTCAGTCGTTTTAGAGTCCTCTGTTGAGAGTTCTCTGTTTAGGTTTGTACTCCATTTTTATTGGATTATTTGTTCTTTTGATGGCCAATTTCTTGAGTTCTTTATATATTTTGGAGATCAGACCTCTGTCTGATTGGGATTGTTGAAGATCTTTTCCCATTCTGTACGCTGTCATTTTGTCTTGTTGACCATATCCTTTGCTTTACAGAAGTTTTTCAGTTTCAGGAGGTTCCATTTATTAATTGTTTCTCTCAGTGTCTGTGCTGCTGGGATTATATTTAGGAAGTGGTCTCCTGTGCCAATGCTTTCAAGTGTACTTCCCACTTTCTTGTCTATGAGATTCAGTGTGTGTGGCTTTATGTTAAAGTCTTTGACCCATGTGTGTTAGTTCCTCTGTCCCATTGCTGTAATGAAACACCTAAGAAAATAACTTAAGGAAGTTAGGATTTGTTTTGACCCAAAGCTTTCTCCTTCCTCTTTTTTTATTTAGCCCAAAACCTTAACCCAGAGATGATGCCACCCTCATTCTGGGTGGGTTTTTTCAGCTCAGTTAAATCTTTCTAGAAAAAAACTCAAAGGGTTTTTTCCATGGTGATTTTAAATCTTAACAACTTAACAGTGAAGCTTAACCAATATAATATTCAAACCATAAAATAATAGTAGGACAAGGGATGAACTTTTAAATTATTTAATGATGATGATTTCAAATACTATTTTTAAAAGCTTATTTTATTTAAAATACTTAATTTCATAAAGGGGTCATGCTGGTCTCAAACCCCTCAACCACAGTCTCCCCAGTACTGCTCCTATCCACACTTCCTAATAGCACCACTCCCTTTGTGTTTCTGGGGACCAATTACATTTAAACCACAATAACCACCAGCATGGCACAATTACCCTAACAGTGCAGCAGTGGCATGCATGCCTTGTCAGTAATCAACAACTCTCTAATTGGACTTATGAGCCTTTCAACAAGAAGGAAACCATGCCTGGTACTAGAAGCCTATATTAATGCTCAGGGCTGGTAAAATCATGGATTTTTGAGTAGAGCCTACAATCATAACTTTACTAAATCAGCATAATGCCTAACTATACTCTAGACGTTAGTCCTTATATCCAGATGGTATAGTCCTTGCTAACCATCAGGGGAACTTTTCTTTGCAATAGACAGAGACTTTTGCAGAAAGTCACACCAATCAAAATGGAGAATTGTGGAGTCCAGTTCCAAAGGATACAGCTACGAACTAGTTCTTCATCTAAGACTCCAGAACATTGTAGAAATTTTAAGTGCTAGAGGATCAGTAGATCTCCTAGTAATGTCAGAATCTGCACCCACAATGCCTTTCCAGCATGAATTCCCTAAACATGAGCTACACTAGGACAATACCAATAGCCATGCAAAGTGGATGGGGGAAAGCCCTCAAGGCCTCAAGGTTACACACATACTATAGACAATAAGGAATGCTGAGAGTGGGGTAAATGGTCTTCAGGAGGGAGGACAACCACTGATCATCCAATACCAAAGGGCCAATCCTTTTAACATAAGTACAAACAATTTTATAAAGAATGAGCTAATTATATTTAGAAAGACATAGGTATATACATACACATATAGGCATATAACAACACCTAATAAAAAAAAAAGCCAAGAATTTAAAAGAGAGCCAGGAGGGGTAAATGGGAAGATTCAGAGGGAGGAAATGGAGAAAATAAATGGGAAATGATGAATTACATAATTCAGAAAAGGGGAAAAATGCGTGCTAGGATTCAGCTCCATTTTATGCAGTCAGGATCTTTTGCTGAAGAAATGGTCTGGCCTACAATTAAAATGGGTCTTCCTACATCAGTTAACATAATCAAGATGATCCCTCACAGACTGTGTCGGAAGCTAACCTTAATCTAGATAAGTGGGCCCAGAGACTTGTTTCATATGACATTCTAGGATCTATCAAGTTGAGAGCTAATACTAAACTCACAACTTGTGAGTAAGGAACCTGACCGAAATCATTAACTATAAACCAGCATGAAGAATCATGTTAGCACTCTGATTGGTGGATATCGGGATGGGGTGGGAGCTGATTACGAAAGGAAGGAAGGGAGAACAGAACCTTTAAAATATAAATGTTATTTGTTTTAGCCATTCTGACAGGTGTAAGATGATATCTTAAAGTTGTCTTGATTTGCATATCCCTGATAGCTAAGGAAGTTGAGCATGACCTTAAGTGTCTTTTGGCCATTTGAACTTCTTCTGTTGAGAGTTCTCTGTTCATCTCAGTGCCCCATTTTATAATTGGGTTGATTAGCCTTTTACGGTCTAGTTTCTTGAGTTCTTTATATATTTTGGAGATCAGACCTTTGTGAGACAGAGACAGAGACACACATTGGAGCACCGGACTGAAATCTCAAGGTCCAAATCAGGAGAAGAAGGAGAGAGAGCACGAGCAAGGAACTCAGGACCGCGAGGGGTGCACCCACACACTGAGACAAGGGGGATGTTCTATCGGGTACTCACCAAGGCCAGCTGACCTGGGTCTGAAAAAGCCTGGGATAAAACCGGTCTTGCTGAACATAGCGGACAATGAGGACTACTGAGAACTCAAGAACAATGGCAATGGATTTTTGATCCTACTGCACATATTGGCTTTGTGGGTGCCTAGGCAGTTTGGATGCTCACCTTACTAGACCTGGATTGAGGTGGGTGGTCCTTGGACTTCCCACAGGGCAGGGAACCCTGATGGCTTTTTGGGCTGACGAGGGAGGGGGACTTGGTTGGGGGAGGGGGAGGGAAAGGGGAGGCGGCGGTGGGGAAGAGACAGAAATCTTTAATAAATAAATTAATTAATTAATTAAAAAAATATAAATGTTAGTAAAGTTGTCCCTGTCTTTTACTTGTCATATCAAGAGCTGATTTACCAAGCTACCATTGGAAATGTCTACCTAGTACCCTCAGAGATTGTGGCTGATAACCCCCGCTTTATAACAGAGAAACGAATAGCATTCAGGATTGTTCTTCCCACTGTTTTTATAGAGCATGTAAAGAAGGACAAGAAAAAAATTGGTTCTATGTTATTAATTCACTTAAATAATCTGAAACAGGAAAATAAAGAATGGTAACTGTCTCTAACTCAAGGCCAAAGATATGGTATAGTGGTAAAAGTGCTTGTGGAGCAAGCCTAACAACCCTGAATTAAATCCGCAGAACTCGAGGAAAAGGGGAAGGCAAGAAATGGGCTCCCAGAAGTCATCTTCTGTCCTCACACGCTCCAAGTCTCCTGCAGGCGCTCTCTCTCTCTCTCTCTCTCTCTCTCTCTCTCTCTCTCTCTCTCTCTCTCTCTCTCTCTCTGTGTGTGTGTGTCTGTCTGTCTGTCTGTCTTTCCCTGTCTCTCTATCTCTGTCTCTCTTCTCTCTTCCCCTCCACCCTCTCATATAGTAACAACAATTTTTAATGTTTTAAAAACAGAATTTCTAAAGAATTTAAACAAGCAATGTCAACTGTCCAGCAAAGAACAGCAGAAAGCAAGAGTTACTGCCAGGGTCTGCACCAGAGTGACATTATTTCTCACACTTGGTGCTTCCAACTCAAACTCTGAATTTAAAATCTTCTAATGGAAATCCTCCCTCCAGTGGTCAAGGAGGCTGGCAGCCAGAATCACTGGGATCAAATGTTCCTCTCCACAGCAGGTGCTCCAGTGCAAGCCCAGGGAAGCACTGACCAGTGTGGAAGAGAAGCCTGATCATTTCTGCTATCTCAGATGAATAATGACTCCCAATCTCAGAACATGTAAGGCCGAGTTGTAAGCAAGCAAATTTTAAATAAACGATCTGGCAACCTTTCCATTTGCCATCATTGCCGGAGAAACTTTAAAATACAAATATTTCAGAGACAACCATTTTCAATTCCTTTGTTATCATCTTGAAGATTATTTCCAGACTTTAACTGATTTTTTTTTTATTTCCATAATATTAGTGCACACAAGACTATTTGTAGAGAGCTTTGCTTTAGGTGCTATTAGCTAGCAACGCTGTTACAGTGTTTCTTTTCTAGCTAGCCCTTATTTGAAATGGGATGGCATTATCATAAGAAATCACAGGAACCTTCCTTTTCTCCAGCCCAGAGCAGCCAGCACAGGTGAGTGAGCAGATGATGGGTACAAAGCGTGTACATCAAGACTGAGTGCCTGAGTAATGAGCTGCCTGCAGGCATCTGAAGCAGGCTCTGCACCATGGAGAAGAGAAGAGGAAAGGAAGGGAATTCTGTCTATGCTGAATCAGAAGTTTTGAACCATGGTTATCAGTCAGAGTTCTTCAACTTGGATCTCCAACCGATCAGATTGGAGAGATCCACAAGAAGCAAAGTAGAGGGTATTTGAGGGTGTGGGAATAGGTTGGGACAGTAGAACTACCAGGAGGAATGTCAGCCAGCAGTCACCGCATCCTCAAAGCCGATAGACTTCTCCATTTGGCTGCTAGAGCTTAATGCTCCTAGGATAGCTCAGAGTTTGCTGAAGAAGGAACATACTCAATATTGTCTCCATACGAAAGAAGTGAGAGTCAGTTTTCATGGTTCAGCTGCACAACAGGAACACCAACAATGTCTGCAACACTTCATTTGAATTGGGTTTGGTCCATTCCAGTATAAGCCTGGTTCAAACTCCAGATCTATGTGTGCAGAAAGAGAGCAAATGAAGGTAAAACCAAACAAAAGCATCACATGCTTGAGAGTTTAGGATGAGTAGAAAGCAAATGTGAAGACTAAAGGGGCAGGACATATGGTTCAAGTTTCCAAAAATCTCGCAAAGAAGAGTTAAAGTATCAGAGAAATCAGGTCACAGAGGAGCCAAGTAAGAAGTGCTTCCCTGGAGCTGGGAGATAATTTGGTTGGTAAACTGTGTATCGTGTAAACATGAGGCTCTCCGTCCCTAAAGCCCTCCTTAAATGCAACATGTGCTTGTAATTCGGGAGGTGAAAACAGGCAGGTCCCTGATGCTCACTGATCAGGCACCCTACCCAAATCTAGGAGTTCCAAATTAAAGTAAGAGACATTAATACCCAGGGTGGAACAACAGCTGGGGTTGATATCTGCCCTCTCTGTATACATGCACACCCTCGTGCATGTATATGAGTGTGCGTGCACACATGCATGTGCACACACACACATGAGTGTGCACACATACACACTCATGCACAAACTGCTTCATTGCCATGGGTTCTGATTGGCCCACTGGCACTCAACACTGAGTGAACAAAGTTCTAGATATAGTATTTGTGTGTGTGTGTGTGTGTGTGTGTGTGTGTGATCTTGATATTTTTTCCCTAGGTCTCTTAAGAAGTACTAGCTTCAGGACATGGCCCAGTCTTTTAGGCACAGGAGAATAAACTGCTAGTGGAGCTAGAAGCAAGGTTATATCTAGGACTTGAGACGCATCCTGAAACTAAAATGTTGTCTCACTTCTTCAAGTTCTCCTGATAAGAATAATATAAAGATATGTTTGGAATGTTGTAATATCATGAGGTTGTCCAATCTATTTGCTAACATGAGTTTTCTCCAAGACAATAGAGACTATTTGTTGGCTTAGAACTGCACAGATCACAGCAAGCTTCATGGTCCCAAGAAGTGCTGGTACAAAGAGTTGGCTCTGCCTTTGAACAGCACCAATTTGGGCTGTTCTCTGTGTATTGTGTAGTTTTTCTCCCCAGTGACATTCTTTTTTATGTTGTTGCATGACCACTTGCAGCAACAGTTTTCCCCCAAAGTTCCCAAAAGCCTCCGGCTAAAATTTAGTTTGAACATTGCCAATAGATTTGTCTACTGCTATAAAGCAAAAGTTTCTAGTTCCCACCAATGGTAAGTACCTGTCCGTGTTATGGCCTCTCTAGTTCACTCCCTCCTCCACCTCTTCTCAGGCTCTGCCAGTCACCGATGCCTTGAGAAGTGGGTGCCCTCCAGAACCTGGTAGTTCTCAAACCAGGTCTCTACTCCTGCCATTTTATGAGTACTGGGGTCTCTACTCCTTTGTATAGTATGGCCAAACTGCATAACTCTCCATGTGCTTGACAGGGAATAATAACCCTTATATAAAGTGCTTCTTATTCTTGCCACATGAAACTGGTAAAAAAAAAAAAAAAAGACTAAATAATGATTTTAAGCCTCACAGGCAGCGGTCTTCAACACCATTCTGTTTGCACTGACAAATACACTGCCTTTCAGCCACAACTGGCTATTCAAATGAAATCAAAAATCAAGCAAAATTCAAAATTTAGTTATTCTATCTCTCCAGTCACATTCCTTTAAAAAAAAAGTTTTGCTTTTTTTTGTTGATAATCATTAACATATACTGATGGAGTATAAGTGTGTTTGTGGATACATGCATACACTGTGGAATGATCAACTTAGGCTATCTAATATATTACTGCCCCAAATACTTAGCCGTTTGTCCTGAGAACATTTAAATCCACTCCTTGAGCTATTCTGAAAAACACATCATTTCTAATTGTGGCCACATAAAATGCAGTGAAAGTCACTCTCCTATCCAGCTGGAATGCTGCTGCCCCTCCCCCAGCATCTGGAAATCCCTTTCTTCTCTGTTTCAAAAGGTTTTCCCATAGGACATTAGGCAGTCCTCGTCTCTCTGCACTTGATTTATTCCATTTATCAAGTTGTCCTCTAGGTTCATCCACAGTGTTGCAAGCAACCAAACTTCCTGCTTTTTAAAGGCAGAGTTGTATTTCACTGTACATGGTAACGCTGAGTATTTAAAGTCACCCATCCACTGACCGGGACCTACATTCTTTCATACTTTGGCTATTTTTGCTGGTCTTATAATGAACTTGAGAGCACAGATGTCTTCTCAGCCAACTCATTTCAATTTCTTTGCATATCTACTCAGGAATAAGATTGCTAGACATATGCTGATTCTATATTTAGCTTTTGAGCACTCTCCACACTGTTTTCCAAAATTGCTAAACTAATTTGCAACAATACCAACAGTGTAAAATTCCTTTTTCTCTACGCTCTCATCACCAGCACTTATTGTCTTTCGTGTTTGTTTTTTGTTGAAAAACAGTTTCTCCACACAGCTCAGGCTATCTGGAAGTCTCTAGGTAGCCAGGCTAACCTTGAAGGATCAGGCCACCTGCTTCAGCCCCGCCCCCCCAAGTAAAGGGATTACAAGCATTGACTAAATTACTCAACTTCTTTCACCTTGTTGATAGCAATCAATTTAAGTATTAATTGATAACTCACGTGTACTTCATTGGCAGTTCTCTGTTAACTAAAGAAGTTCAGTACTTTTTCACAGTTTTTGGCCATTTGTAAAAAGGTATTAAGAAGTTCTATGTTAGTCACCTGTCAATCTTTGTTTTTTGTTATGTAACTTACAGTGACAAACTCAGATTTTTTTTTTTTTTTTGGTCTGAGACAGTCATTATCCACTCTTCATGTCTGAACAACAGAACTGCTAGGTATAGTAGTCTCAGCTGATAGGGTTTTATTTTTCTTTTGGGATATTGAACATCTCATCCCACTCTCCTTTGGCCTACAAGGTTTCTGTTAAGAAACCTACTGATAGTCTAATGGCAATTTCTTGATATGTGACTAATCATTCTTATGCTGTTCTGCACGCTCTCCGTCTTTAACTTTTGACAATTTGATTGGGGTGTGTAATTTTATTTCTTTCATGCTGGGAATTGAATCCAGGGTCTTATGCTTGCTACGGGAAGCACTCTACCACCAAGCTACAACCTTATCCCTGTCACGTGTCTTTAAGTAGATATCTGAACTCACACCATCTGATGAATTTTGGACTTCTTGGACATGGTTTTCTATTTTATGTCTCAGATTTAAAGATTTTTTTTCTACCATTATTTCTTCAAATACATTTTCTGTCCTTTTTTCTCTTTCCTGTATAAAAATATGCATTATTTTCCTTGCTGAGTCATATAACTCTCATAAGTCAGCTACACTCTCAAATTCTATTTACTTCTTACTCACCCTTGAAGTGGATAACCCTTGGACAGCCATCTTTGATTTCACTCTTCTGTTTCACTAACATTCACCTCTGTTGATAACTTCTATTGAATCCAGGTGTAATATCTTCCGCTGCCATTGGTTTTACTTGTACTTACCGATTTTTCCTCTTTGCTGCAGTTCTAAGTTTATGCCTGCATCTTGACATCAATGAACATGCTTCTGACAATTATTTCAAACTATAGGGTAAACCATGGTCTCTCCTGTCAACTTGCGACAGCCTATAGTCATCTGGGAGGAGATCCTCAGACAGATGGCACATTAGCATTCACTAATATTATAAGTATACCTAGCCAATATCATTTCCAACTTCCCAGAAGCATGCACAAGTGGAACAGAACAAATAAAAAGAAAACAACACTGGACTGAGCTCCCAAGGCCCAGATGAAGAGCAGAATGGGGGAGAACATGAGCAAGGAAGTCAGGACCGCGAGGGGTGCGTTCACCCACGGAGACGGTGGGACAGATCTAATGGGAGCTCACCAAGGCCAGCTGGACTGGGTCTGAAAGAGCATGTGATCAAATCAGACTCTCTGAATGTGGTTGACAATGAGGGCAGCCTGAGAAGCCAATGATAATGACACCGGATTTTGATTCTACTGCATGTACTGGCTTTTGGGGAGCCTAGTCTGTTTGGATGCTCACCTTCCTAGACCTGGATGGTGGGGGGGCCTTGGACCTCCCACAGGGCAGGGCACCCTGACTTCTCTTAGGACTGGAGAGCAAGGGGGAGCGGGAGGGGGAGTGGGAGGGAAATGGGAGGATGGGAGGAAGTGGAAATTTTTTATAAATAAATAAATAAAATAGAACACCTGCAAAAAAAGAAAGCAACAAATCTTAGATTTAAGATTTTACACTAATAAAACATTATTATTGTTTTTGGTAAAAAGCCTTTAGTGTTTTAATACAGACTCTATGTTAGACACTTGTGAGGAAGCAACTATGTTGGAAAAAAGTTTTGATCCAACAGTACCAATAATTATGATAGATCCGTAGCCTGCTTTAAGATGGCATCCATTCTCCCCTTCATTTCCAAAATTCCAGTAGCGAGTTGCTAATGTGAAAGTCAGAAGAGAAGCCATTCCCCATAGTCAGCTGAAGACGTCTTTGAATTTAAATTCAACTTGAAAATAATCATGGGCAGTAAGTATCTAGTGACCGAAGACAGTAGTTAGGAGCGCCCCTGCAGCATGGCCTTATGATAATGAATCTGAGAAACAGTCCAAGCACTAAAATACAAATTTAAAACCCCATCTTTGGAAACTAGGCAGACAACTCAGCCTGAACAGTGTTTACAGCACAGCATGAGGACCTGAGTTCAGATCCTGGGTACCTATCTTAAAAGCGGGGTGCGGTAGCATGCCCCCGTAATCTGAATACTGCAGAGACGGAGACAAGACAGTAGAATTCCTGAGACTTACTGGCCAATCTAAGAGAATCATTGAACCCCAGGTTCAATGAGAGACTCTGACTCAAAAAATAAGGTAAAGAGCAGTAGAGGAAAACACACCACATTGAAATCTGCCCCTATACTCCCTACAGGTTCCCTCACTCCCCCATCACACACAAATAGACAAGTAAAATGCAAATTAAAAAAAAAACACACACACACTCCCTAGTTTTGGCTTAAAGAAAGCATGAAATAGGTAGACCCGAAGTTTTGTACAAAGAGAGGGCTTGAGTTAATACCCCTTTAAGATCCCTAGCTGGGACTCTCATTTAAATTCCCCTTTCCATTTCACAGCTGTTGCAATGTTTTCCAAAAAGACTCTGGAGCTTAATTTGGATTTGAGCACTTTTGAGCCCACATGGACCTAATGAGAAACTGCACATCCGCAGTCTGGTACCACTTACACATCCTTTCCTCAAACAAATCATCTAATACCTCTTCTGTGAGGCAATGAATTTATTAAAGACAAATAGTCAGGCCTGTCGGCAAAGCCTGCAGAATGCAGCGTTTTGACTAAGTGACATTTAGCTAAGTTGTAACTCTAATGGCAAACAAAACAGTAGCAGCTCAGTGCTTAAATCTTAGTCCCATGGTAGATATCATTTCCAATATCCTGCACAAAGTCTTTGAAAGGTTTGGGGGCCTGGCAAACCCCAAAGGGCTTCTTCAAAATGAGTCAGGGGTAAGGAAGCATCAGGCAAATTTATTGGTTATCGTCTCCCATGATTGCATAAAAAATAAAATTAAAAGGAAGCCTCAGAAGGGTACTTTATCGAGCTTGGTAATACCACCATGGCTGACAGTGAGGTCATAAAAGCATATTAGTGACCCCCCAATGGAACATGTTTACTCGTAAAGTCAAGAGGATGGATTGTTTTAGCCAGGACGTGACATTTGAGCTCAACATGCTGCTGCTGTGAGGCTGTGACTAACACTGATCATCTCACACAGGAGTACAGCGAAGGTTAGAAACAAGGCTCAATTACAGTCTTAGTAGACCTGCCAACTCCTCACAGGAAGCTCCGGAACACAGAGCAGACCGCTAGTCGAGAGTTGTTGCCTTACCTCTTATTTAGTTCCGCCAGCCCTGTGGTGAAGTCAGGGTCAGTCAAGATGAGCCTGCTTCACACGTAGAACAACTCTCAGCAGAGCTTGTTGACCACTGGATTTTCTAGAAAGCCCCGGACTCCTGGCCTTTATTACAATCAAGTTTTTGCCTTGTTCCATTTGCACTGCTATGGCAGAACGCCTGAGATGAGGACATCCGTAAACACAAATTGATTTCTTACAGAGGCTGGGAAGTCCATGATCAGGCATTAACAGATTTGGTTTTGGGACTGTTCCTCATAGACGGGACTTCTTAAGTATTCTCACATGGTGGAAGAACCAGTAAAGCAGAAGGAGGTCTAGAATGTTCCCACAAACCTCACTGTCTTTTTATACCACCACGCTGGTGATGAGGTTTTAACATATGAATTGGGGAGGAAACATTAGGACCACAGCAGCTTCTTGGAGGCTGTGAGAATTAATATGAACCACTCAGAGAACAACAGACTGAGCTACACTACCATGCAAAGGTCTCCTATCAGTTCCATGAAGGGATTGACTACCCTTCTCATTTTATAGATGAGGAAACTGAAGCTCTGTGCTCACCAGCCATTCAGTCTGACAACGATGCAGACACAACCTCTATGTCTTCCTCATCTGTCCACGGCCGAGGGTGACCTCTACTGAAAATGGTCTTAGAAAGAAATAGGAAAACTAATTAGCACAGCGTCTCCATCCACTTAGCTTCTTCTTACATAAAATTAATTAATCAAAAAATAATAAAACTCCCAAGGGCTTTCTGTCCATATGTCCCTAGGGAATTTATATATTCAAGCATGATCTAATTTGACCTTGTGAACATGTGAAATGGGTGCTCATATTTATCCATATTGTGTGACTTGAAAATATGAGACAGGGCAACATTTGATGGCTTCTCCATAGTCATGAGATCAGCAAATGATGGAAATGGGATTAGTCGTAAAACTTAGATGGCTTTCAGAATACACTGTGATTTTAAGATGAAGGGGTGAAAAGCCTTGAAAAGAAGTAAAGTTTTAAAATTATCATCCCACTGGTGGCTTATGACCAAGAAACTGGCTAAACATCTTTCTCTGCCCTGCAGTAGAAATAGTGCAGATTTAGAGACCAGGAAAAGACAGGTTCTCCAAATTATCTTCCCTTGAAATTGGTTTCATGCCCATCTGAGCTGGGAAAGTTGCACGGGTGCCAGACCCAGCAAAAATCATTGTGTCTTTCCTGTGCTTAGAAGATAGAGCTGGCAACAAGATGGAGGGATTCCTTCACACCAGGTCCTGCCTCAACTTCCTTGATGCTCAGATTCAGCTTCCCTCTGCTTCTAATCCAGCTAGCTGAAGATGATATCTGAAACATAAACTCCATTAGCAGGTTATAGTCACCTTGTTGGGAGCTGTCATCCTGATCAAGTGTAGACATTGTTGGTAAAGCCAGGCTCTACTAGCTGCAGCTCTCAGGTTAATGTTATGAAGAAAGAGCTGAGACCGACTTTGGGAATGCCCTTTGAAAACAGTATGGAGCAAAGCTGTAGTGAGGCACAGAAGGCAAGGATTTACCCAAAGGTGCCATTGTTGCAATCCTACTCTGAGCTGATGTGTTGATGGGTGTCCCTTTCCAGCTGGAGGAGCTTACAAAACTTACAGAACCCCCTATTCTCTAAAATGGGTTTCCTCTTTGTATCAGCACATTGGAGCCACTTCCTGCTTCTCTTCTCTGTGGCATCATCATCTTCCATCTTTCCTACATAGACATATGTTTGTTATAGTTGTCTTATAGATCTAGCCTTTCTACCAATTAGTCCCTCCACAAATATTTGAAGGATGTCTTAAGAGGCTAAAACATATGAAGACAGCAGCTTATAACTTTGAAGACTGCATATCAAATAATCAGACTGGGAAAGTTACACATCTATGTTCAAAGGTTAGTTTTGAGAATAAGGAGTTGGCAGAGTTTGTATCTGGTGGAAATACACTCTTTGATTTGTGAGTGGGCATCTTCTTAGTGTGTCCCCAAATGACAAAGAGTTGAAGAGGGAGAAAGGCAGCTCTTTCTCCTCTCTGCTCATCATTTCTCATGTTCAGAAGAACCTCAGGAGGTAGTGTAGCAATGACAAAATTCAGACCTTTATAAATCACATCATTTATTTTGTCCTGACCAATATCAATCCTGATAGTCATTTTCATACAAAAATATTGTAAAGGATTTTATAGCTATCTAAAAAACATGTTAGATGCACATCATTTTAAATAGGTTAGATACCCATCATTTTTGTTGAAGATCCAATAATATAAATTATCAGATGAAGGGTTGATGCATGCTATCAGATATGAAAGGAAATCGCTGGTAACAATTATATGGCTATTAGAATACACTATAATTTTGAGATAAAGAGGTGAGAAGCCATGAAAAGGAAAAAATTAAATCACCTGTCACCTGTTTGTAACATCACCCACACAAAGAAATAAAATACTATAGAGGCTCGCGGGTTGGAGTTTTGTTAGTAAAGGAAGATGTTTGTTGGAAACAGATGGCAAGAAACGAGAGCAGCAGACCTTGGGGGCTGCTGTGTAGCAAGCTGCCCACCGGGGGCCTCTCGGAGCGGTAGTTAGAGCAAATGGCTCAGGGCGGGAAGGTGCTTGGGCCCCAACTCATGCAGAACGGGTCTCTTCAGTGAGAAGGTGTGTGTGGATGTGTGTCAGATGATGCCTTAGGGAAATCATTTAACCTCCCTGAGACTCAGCTAAGCCAACCATAAAACTTCCCTGGAAAGGAAAACTGGTATCTGAGTTATTTGTTGCCAAGAAAGAAGAAAAAAAAAAAGAGACCCACTTCACTATCGCTTGTGACTGCCCTCTTCCCTTCATGTTTGTCGTCATTTGTGGTCTTTCTGTTTATGCAGAATATGCGTTAAATGGAGCAATGCAGGGCATGCTGGGCGTTTGTCATTTGCCCAAGGCTGTGTGAGTCCAGCCCCAGATTTGTGAACTTCACAGTCCACGGACATTTTAAAATAGCATATTGGGCACATGAGTCTATCAACTACTCTTGTGTCTTAGTAGCAAAATAAATAAATGAATAAATGGCAAAAAATTGAATGATATTTTTTAATATTTGGAAAATACAGTGACATAAAAGTTTCACCTCAATATCCTGTTATTTCTTCTTTGGTAATGTCCTGAAAGAACCTATTATGGAACCTATTTGCCCTCTGCTCAGAGAGTGACATTTTGGACTAGTTAGTCCATGTTGTGCAGACATGAGAAGGCAGGTACTAACAACCCGTGCTTTTAGCACAGGCCCAGCTGTAGATAATTGAATTCACACAGGTGGAAGGTGGCACCTCAGGATGGTGCCCACCTACTGGTAGGTACCAAGGGTGTGCTAAGTACAAAATAGACACAGATATGTCTGTAAAGGGAGGGAAACTAGGTGCCAGGATACTCATATCAAGGTGGATTGTTTCCCTTTGAGTAAAGAAAGAAAAAAATGAGCTCTTTTAAAGAAAAAAAAAATGAAGGCACTTGACAATAAAACCAATTAGAGTAACTTAAGAGCTGTAAGGAAAGAGTATACAGGATCCTGCTTGGTGCACAGCACAGCACACAGCACAGGTATGCTTGTGGGCAGCATGAGAAGATGGCCATGTTGGATGCCACGGTCTTTGTGTTGAGTAAATATAGAGGGATTTGGATGTGAGCAACTTAGAACAGAGCTGAAATTTTAAGAATGGGAAGGAAAGAATGAATTAATGTGTTTGAATTCAGGGTTTGTGTAACGCACAAATCTTTTATCAATGCCTTTATTCCTTCAACAGAGGCAAAGTTGAGTAGCAATGGAAAAAGAAAGTTGATTGGCCCAGAATACACATTGTGTTTCCCTTTCCAGAAAGTGTATGTCACCTTAGATCCAAACTATGTCATACAAACAAAACAATTAACATAATTATGACTAGTATTCAGAGCAGGACCACATCGTGGGTTCTTTAGAAAGGCTTGTCATGTTGTCTGAAGTTTCAAGAAGGTCATCAAAAAGACAATGCAGGTGTGGTAATTCAACCAAAGTACAGCAAGCATAGGGGCAGGAAAAAGGATTGGGAGAGTGAAGAATTGGGTCTTTCTGGAACAGCAATGTCATAACCTTTGATAAGAAAGCTTGTCACACAAAGATGAAGGAACTCAATGTAAAGGTGAAAGCTATGACAGAGCTATAATATGACAGACTGGAACCAAGTTTGGGAGAGTTCTCAATTAGCATGGTACCCAAAGTGGTGCAACAGAACTGTCCATCAGCACAGTATCTTAGTCCTTACATTCCAGATGTTGTCGATAGTGTCCAGGAGTCTTAGAGAGCCATACTTATCTAGATACCTAAGGTCAAGTAAAATATGCTAAATATATGTAAGCATGTTTTGAATTTGGAAGGATAGTATGCTGCCCAAGAACTTTGGGGTTGATATGTTTTATCACGCTATAAACCTGAATATCAATTTTCATGATTTAGTCATAAAGATTATATTGTAGAAAATATGGATGGAAAGTGTTGACTCATTGATGCTACAAAAATCATCTTATTCTTCAATAAATCCCTCAAGACAGGTTGATGTAGCATAATAAGTGGTTTCTTTCCTGAAATTTAAATGTGGGTATTTTATTTATAGTGGAGTGATATAAAGAAACTCCAGATAGGATGGGTATATGCCATAATCTTTCCATTCTTTTTTGATGAATGCTATTATAAAGTGTATATATTATACATGTGCTTAGGCTTAATCTCACTGATATTTCTTAATGCTTAGTTTCCAAAAGTTATTTAAAACATAATTAAGATAATATGCTAGATTGCAACAGGAAAAATAAGGAAATGCATAAAATACTAAAATGGCACCATATGGTTATGTCATTACAGAGATCTGTCTGAAGTGCAGGAATCTTAGCAAAATGTTTTAAAAAATAAATCTTTCTTGCCTGTTTAAAGCCTTTTATATGAAACAACTAGACAGTGCAATCCCATTTCTTTTTCTATTCAACAGAGCTTTAATGAAAAATAAATGCTAAAATAATATAAGTTGGAAAGTCTGTTACTTAAACTTCATCCCTGAATGAAGCTTCTGGCCTCATA
The DNA here is from genome assembly GCF_014885135.2 of Alexandromys fortis. NCBI lineage: Eukaryota > Metazoa > Chordata > Mammalia > Rodentia > Cricetidae > Alexandromys > Alexandromys fortis. Next base: position 27,341,262 of record NW_026067924.1, on the reverse strand, counting down.
TGAAGCCAGTTTGGACTATGTATGTATGTGTGCATATGTGTGTGTTTCTATATGTGTACATATAAGTTCACATGTCAATCTTGGGTGGCATTTCACAAGATAGCAGTTTACCAGCTAAGTCATATTTACAGCCCCAATCCAGACTTCTTACATTTCATATACAAATATGATATACCTAGACTGAAAGCAAGGTGAACAACCCACAGCACACAACAAGCAGACATCTTGTGGTTTCAAGTTCACTTATTGTAGCTTTGCTCCTCTTCAAAGACATATACATGAATCTTATTTGTTTCTCACTATTCCTTCAGGACTGGGAGAGGATGACAGGAAACCTCAGAGAAATTTTAAGGCTTTTTAAGGCTTCATTGACAAAACTACACGATATCTCTCTAGAAATACTAAATGTGTGTTTGTGTTTGTATTTGTGTGTGTGTATGTGTGTGCATGTATGTTTCTGCATAGTAAAGAATGAACACTTCTTTCTGGTATAGATAGACAAAACACAATATTAAAAAATACTTTAAGAAGTGAGTTTCTACTATGACTTCTCCAAATTATTAGTGATAATTAGACAGTTGTATAAGAGATTCCTTGGAAGAACCTTACCAGGAAATGACCATGTACAGCAAGAATACCAGACAACTATCAGTTAGGGTTGTCACGGAATTGCTTCTGCATAAACTTGGCAAATATGTAGTCAGTTGCTGCTGACTCCCAGGTAGGACCATTTGTGTAGCACGTTTTCTCCCTGGTTTATTTGCCTGCTAACAATTGGCCTTGATGTTCTAGGAACTGCCTCGCTCTTGCAGGTTTAATTTCAGATCTCACCAGGGTATTCCCAAAGTGTAACACCCACTGACCTACTTCGGAATCAGGTAGGCAAGTAGCCCATTCACTCCGGCAAAATTCCCAGGAAGACAAAAACATAATCTTCATCTTGTCCTCTGCCCAGTTGCTTAGCAAATATAACAGCTTCATCCAAAGTTAAAACACTGAATTTTTTGCCCTATAGGTTCTTGTCGGTGAAGGAAACCTTGAATTCTGTTTTCTAATCCTCCTGAAATGCCCAGTAGGGAGAAAGGATATTTATGGAGGATTGTGTGAAGGACATGAAGTCCATAAATTCCCCTGACTGGTTTACATTTTACCCTTGGATCAAAACAGACTGTGAGAGAGTGATATATTTTAGCTGTTTTCATTGAGACCCTCTGTGGAATTGTTCCGTGCTAAATTGATTTTTGATTATTTTTTGTTTTTAATTGAATTAAGGGTACTTGTGAGAAACAGAAAGGTAACTGCATGAGAGAGAGAGAGAGAGAGAGAGAGAGAGAGAGAGAGAGAGAGAGAGAACGCACGCACAGGAAGCCCATTTATTCTTCATTCTGAGTTCCACCCTCAGTGATTCTAATTAGGGTGGAGCCCAGAACTCTGTTTTATCAAGCTTTGTGAATGATTTCAATACAACTATCTGGAAGATACATTGTGGATGAAACTACCCTCAAGAAACCAGAGAAATAACTGGATAATTAATTCCAGAAAATTCCATATATGCATAGTAGATTCCATGTGCAATTTCGGGACTTTTGGAAGTGTTTTCATGGAGGATAAATTAAAACCCTTTTTACTGAAAAAATAGTTAAGTCTTCCAAGTGCATTACATACCACTTCCCAGAAGAGCACAGGAGAGAGATTTTCCAAGTTTTGGTAACAGCTTTTGCAAAATAAATAGTTGGGATTTGTTTTCTTACTTTAATTCTTACAAAATATCATGATAATTTCTTTGCATTGTCTACAAGAAAGCTGCTATCAAAATCTTAACTTGAGACATTGATTTTTCTGCCATGCAGGTCCTTGTCAGAAAAAAAAAAACTGAACATTGAGCTTGGTAATATATATACAAATCCTGGTACTCAGGAGGCTAAAGCAGGAAGATCAGAAGTTTGAAGTTTTTTCAAAAATAAAAATCAAAAACTTTATCTCTGTTTAGTCATCTTCCTAAAATATCCAGTATTTGTTAAAAAGACAACACTATTATTAATGCATATCTATTTTATTCAACATGATCAAAACTCCCTTTGCTGAAATTCACCCTTGAATATATTACCTTTTGTGTTATAGACATTCATGAATAAATAAATATGTGATTAATTAAATTATTCTTTTGTATTAACAAATAATTATCATTTTAAAGTCACCCTTTAAGTACTAAGGTGGGTTAGGAAATTCCCATTGTTTTTGTCATGCAGTCCCTTTGACAGCGGTGAAAACAGAATTTCCACTAGAATGATGGTTTGAGAGTAATACCAGAGCTACCCCTTATAATTTTCTAAAGAGAGAAAAAAACATACCAGTACTTTTATATATTTTATACACAGTTAGATAACAATTTCTTTTATGTTTTGAGATGGAGTCATATTAAATAGCCCAGACTTTTCTGGAACTCACTCTGCTTCCCAGGCTGACTGCAAACTCAGGGCACTCCTTCCCCCTTAATTTTCCAAGTACTAGGATTACCGCCAAGCACCACCAAGCCCAGCCTAGATTTAAACTATTTAAGGCACAAGAAGAAAACTGAACTAGATGTAGGACTCAAGCAGGTAATGACACCGGAAGGAAGCAGGTAGAGTTTCTGAACACAAAATGTTCACTGTATCTCAGACTTAGGTACCTAGAATTGGGTACCTCAGACTTCAATTCATTGTCACTAGTCAGAAACAGGGAACAAGGCTTAAAAAGTCTCTCCAGGATTTCAGAGGCACTCACTGATCTAGTTTAGCCATTCTCCATAGCCTGGTGTTCACTGTGCTATGTGTGGTGGAAGTTAAGTTATATGGCAAGGAGAAAAGAATGATGATGTAAAGATGGTAGCGCTAATATCAATGATAACTATGGTGGTTAAGATTAATTGTCAACTTAACAAAGTTTAAGATCACCTGAAATACAGGTCTCGGGGCATGACTGTGGGGTGATATTGACTGCCCTAGCTGAGTGAGAAGACTGGCTTACTATGGGTAGTCCTGTTCCCTCGTTGGGATTTTGGATTATATAAATAGAGAAAGGGACCTTATCAGATGTATGTGTTCACCTACTCTCTGCTTCCTGGTGGTGGATGCAAAGCAACCAGTTTTTTTTTCAAGTTCCTGCTGAGGCGAGTGCGCCACAATGAGAGACTCTACTCTTGAATTGTGAGAAACTCAAGCCTTTCTCCTTTTACGTTTGTCAAGATATTTTATTAACAGTTACAGAAAAGAAACAAAGGCAAAATTATGTGTGCAGATGGTGATGACAATGACAATGTCGACATCAATCATAACATTTATACTGATGGCACTGAGGACCAAGCTGTTTATGGGTGGCTGCTGGTGATGATTCTGGTGAGGCTAATGATGCCCACTCTGGTTAGTTATAGTTGCCACATGACAAAACCTAATGTCACCTGGGAAAGAAGTCTCGATTATAGATTGTCTATAACAGGCTGGCCTGTGAGCATGACTTTGTGTATTGCATTTGTTAAATTAACTGACATGGAAAGACCCAGCTCCGCAAGTGTGGGGGGAGGACACTATTCCCTAAGGAAAGGCACCTGAAATGTATAAAGAGTGGAAAAATCAAGTTGACAACAAGCAAGTGAACACACATTCATTCCTTCCTTTTTGCTCTTGACTGTAAATGTGACTAGGCACTTAAAGCTCCTAGCACTGTGACTTCCCTACTATAATGGACTGTAACACAGAACCGTAAGACAAATAAACTCTCTTTCCCCTAAGTAGATTTTTGCTGGGTTATTTTATAACAACAGAAATAATTCAAACTAGGACGACGTTGATAGCAAGAATGGGTATGATCTGTGCTATTGGTAGCAATACAATGGAGATTAAAATTACGACGATGGTCTTGATGGAAATGATGGCCATGATGTCGATGAAATTATTGACAATTTCAATTAATGATAATGATGACAGTGGTGATGTCAATGGCAATGACGATGATGTTGATGATAATAATGGCTGTATTTTTGATGAAGTTCTTAATGATGGTACCAGTGATGATGATAATGAGGACAATGATGATGATGATGATGATGTGATAATGATAAAAACCTATGGCAATGACAATGATCACCCTTACGTTGATGATGATGTTGATGGTAACAATGATGAAGACAGAAAGATTTGCACTTTTCTTCAGATTCTAAGTAACATAAAATATTTCTAAAACCCATTAAAACTTTGTGTAATTTAGGAACTAAAGTCTGCTCTAAGACTTAATTCTAAGTCTGCTTAATTCTAAGACTATGTTTTGTGTGCCCAACTCTACCATAGGGTTGGAATTCCAAGCACCAACCTGAGTATAAATGTTTAAGTCCCTGTCATACTAGAGTTGATTTGTTTGCACTTGGAAAATCTAAGATATTTTCAATTCAATTCAGACACTTTGTAAGTGTCCCCTCTGTCATCTGAGGAGCTTTATGAGTATTTACAAATGTTAACTAGACATCAGATTTACTTACTTGAAACATAAACTGTGCATGTTCTACCATATGGATCTTTTGGGGTTTTTTTGTGGTAGTTCTCCATAGGTCGTGTCTTTTTATTATTTATTTTGTGTATATGTATGATGCACTCACACTTGTGCAAATGACAAATATGGAGGTCAGACATATTGTTGGGTGTTGATTTCCCTTTCCACCTTGCTGAGAAAGGGTCCCTCTTGTTTTTAGTGTTGTGCCAATATTCAAGGCTGGCTGGCTCAGCAAGCTTCTGTGCAGGTCTTCTGTCTCTTCCTTCCATCTCATCATCAAAAATATTAATATTTCAGATGCAAGCCACTACAGCTGGCTTTTTACATCAGTTCAGGGCATCAAGCTCAGGTTGCCAGGCTTGCACAGCAAGCACTTTCATCCCCAAGGTTGATTTTATAGTAATCTTAAAGGAATTCAGATCAGCAATACATATTTCTACTACATATGAAAAAGCAATTTGAAAATCAGCCATACCATATGCACTATCCTGAAAATGTAATGTTAATCAGAATGAAACTGTTTAAACTCAATAGATTAATCAGGATATTCTACTCAGAAAAATGAAAATTATAACCTGTGATGTGATAGGAAATTTAAAACAGGAAGAAAAGAAAACCTAAAACATCTTTAAACCAATAAAATAACTTTATATATATTAGCCAAACCTCATCAAATTTCAGTACATAGGTATACTTTGGAAAGTCACAGGAGAGTTTCCTTGAATCAACAGTGGATTGAAGCCTACTGTAGGAATTCAAGGGGTCAATGATACACTATACATATACACACTTGCCACCAGTTCACAGTTGGGGGCAAGAAGATTTCATTCTTCCTTTTTTGGTACTAGTCTGTATTAGTTTTACAAAGCAATGAGTTTCATAAAATATTTCTGTTCAAGCATGTTAGCTATTTTGATTGTGGTCACCCTCCCCTATGACCCTCTCTTGTTCCCTCCTAGTCTTCTTCCTCTTCCCAAAGATTCCTCCTTGTATTTTCGCATCATACATACAGGTGTACAGTTGAGTTTCCACATATGAGAAGAGCCACAGGATGTTTGCCTTTGGTGTCTGTGAGGCTGATTTTCTACCCAGGAATTAGATAGTAAAGCTCATTACATTTGCTTGTACAGTTATTTAAAAGCATTCCACAATGACACATTAGTGCTGTCACCTGGCTATAGTAAGTTTGCCATACTTCAACATAATCAGAGCTAAAGAGTTACCTGGCAGTTGGTGCTCTGCCAAGCTGAAAATACAGGCTCTTAATCTGTTGCATGGGTTATAGTCCCCACGGGTGCTGTTGTAGTCCACAGATTTTAAAAATTAGAACAAAGGGTCATTTTCTCTGAAGATTTGTACTTGGTGGTGTTATTATTGCAGTTTTCAAAATCAGACATTCACTAAGAAGCACAGTATTTCCATATACCTATGCAAATATGGATACTTAATAGTAGACAAGAAGCAGAAATCCAGAAGACATAGTTTCAACCAAAGGAAGCAGGTAAACCCAAGCTAATTTTCAGAAAGAGACATGGATATTGTCTAAAGACAAAATTATTCCTTCAATATTTTAACATTTAATTTGAGAATAACAAAAACAGGATAGTATTTGTTTTCTATCTGTTCTTTTTTTCTAACGTTTTAAACATAAACCTTATTGTAAAAAACCTTACAAGTAAAACGCATCACACATCAAAATTAACCAGGCCCAAAGTCTTCATCAGTGAACTTCTGTACAGATAGATGAGTCATTCTGAATCTGTGAGTCTTCACATTGGGTTTTAAACTTTCACTATCAAATATATTTTTATGCACTGATCCACCACCATAAAAACAAACAAAAGGCCGGGCGATGGTGGTACACGCCTTTAGTTCCAGCACTCAGGAGGCAGAGGCAGGCGGATCTCTGTGAGTTTGAGACCAGCTTGGTCTACAGAGCTAGTTCCAGGACAGGCTCCAAAGCCACAGAGAAACCCTGTCTCAAAAAACAAAAAACAAAACAAAAAATCTATGACAGAGTTAGAACTATAAATGCAAATTTTAACTTTTCTACTGAATACCTAAATCAGTATTCTGAGTAAAAAATTGTGGAAGTGGTGTAGATTTTTGGTTTATATGTTAGGTGCTCTTTTGCTTACGAGTATGCATATTTACGCACACTGTGCCTAGTAAACTGATGTTTAGATTCTAGCATGTTTGACTATACTAATTTTTCAGACAAAGGACAGGACCACATCCATTTTTCAACAGTATTCTCTCATCACTGACCCTAATGACTACTTAGTTGACTAAGGAAAGAATTATTTGTGAATCTAGCTGAGATAGGCCACTGAAAAGCACTTGATGGGATCATCATGAAGTACTAACAAATGTGCCCTTGAATCCTTCGACTTCATTTCACTTGGCTTTGTAGCTCACAGAGACTAATGTTAGCACTTGTCCTCCGAGTCCTTACATATTCATTATTCTTATCTGAATATATCATGGTATAAAACTGGAATACTGGCCCTTATTTTTTTTAAAAAAAATACATTCAAAGAAATAAATAGAAATAGGAATCAAATTATAAAGTACAAATTAGCAAACAATAAACAAACTTTTCTCTTCTGCGCCACCTAAAACCTTGCACATAGCACAAATATTCCATTGTCAAATTGCAGGAATAAGGTGATAGAATGTGATGCTGCTGAAAGCCTGAATCTTGAGTGAATGTGATCACTTACTCAAAAGGTGCATGAGACAGTGACTTCTACTTGTGTTAAAAGTTGTGATGATGCATTTTGAAATTTAATGAACAGACACTGGAATTGCCAGCCAAGGTGACAGCTCAGGCAGTAAAGTGCCTGACACATAAGCAGAAGGACCTAAATTTGATCCTCATCATCCTCATAAAAGATAGACAACATGGTATACCAGTGGTTTACCAGCACTGGGAGTTCAGAGACAGAGTCCCTAAAGCTCATTGGCTAGGCAGGGTACAAAAATAAATGAACTGTAGTTAGAGGAAGAGGCTCTGTCTGAAGAAAAAAAAAAACATTAGGTAGACAGCAATTGAGGTAGATTCCTGTCATAAAACTTTGGCCTTCACAAACATATTAATACTTTCACACATAAGTATATGCCACATACAAACATATGCACATACACACGCATGTACAAACACACATGACTAAAATGCTGTCACATGGTTCTAAAAGTATATTTAAGATTTATCTGTTTTGTGTGTTTTTAAAAATTCATTTACTTTTTTATGTTTATGAGTATTTTTCCTGCATGTATGTACCTACTGCATGTGCATTCCTGGTACCCAGTGAGATCAGAAGAAACTATTAGTTACAGATAGCTGTGAGCCACGATATGGGTGCTGGGAACCAAAGTTGTTTCTTCTGTAAAACGAGAAAGTACTCTTAGCCATGAAGTTATCTCTCCAGTCATGTTCTGGGTTCTGGGTATTTTTAAGAAACACTATGCTTTGAAACCATTTGGTGTGGCATTGCTGGGCCTGTTTCCATGGTGTTACATGTAGCACATCCAGGGAGACCTACAGTAGTCGGTAGTGAAGTCCAAATGCAGAATCCCCCTCTCTCATTCCGAGGTCTCGCTGACTTTCTTCCATTTGGCTCTCCATCCTCTAGTCATCTCACAGTCCAGCTTCCATTCATGGGATGCAGAGCTTGGGTACCTCTCTCTCTCCCCTTTCTGCCCCTAATCTTGCACCTGTAAGGGGCTTTTCAGACTAACAAGGAGTTGCCTGTGGATGCTCTAACAGAGTACTGACCCTGGAGAGTAAACTGCCTAACTCTCCTAGTTCCACAGCCCAGAAGTTTAAATATCAAGGTGTCAACAATGGTGTCTTATCTGCAGGATGTACAAAATCCTTTCGGCTGCTTTCCACTTTCTAAAGATCTGCTATCACATGCCAGTCTTTGTCTTAGTTGTCTCAACCTTCTCCCAACAACTCTTTGACTTCACACTATCCATATTGGATCACGGCTCTGTCCACACCATCTGTAAAAACAGTATGCCTGAACAAGCTCAAGTTCATATTCTGAGATCTCAGGGATTTTCAAAAATGTCTTATCTCTTATCGGTGGAGGGGAGACACACAGTATGATCCACAATAACCATTATATTAAGTTCCCTCCCAGCTGTGACTGTCCCCCAACATCATGTGTTATCTCCCTGGGTAGCAGTTATTATAGCCTAGCCTACCTGTTCTTTCTAATGTTTGGGTCAGACAGTATCTCACTGCATGAAATGTATTTTGCAACCTAGATTGGCCACTAGCTCATAGGCAATCCTCCTGCCTCAGCTTCCAAAATGCTGAGATTAAAGGAGTGAGCCACCATACAATATAACCTGGAAAGTCTTATTCATTACTACATTTTATTTCTACAAATGTGTGGGTTTTTTTTTTTCGTTTTGTTTTGTTTTTTGTTAACTTGACACATTACAGTTAACTGGGAAGAGAACTCCCAATTGAGAAATTGCCTCCTTCAGATGGCCTGTAAGCAAGTATGTTGGGCACTTTTCTTTATTAATGATTGATTTGGCAGGGCCCAATTCACTGGCGATGCCATCCCTAGGCAGGTGATCCTGCACTAGTATAAGAAAGCAGGTTAAAGCCAGACGGTGGTGGCGCACGCCTTCAATCCCAGCACTCGGGAGGCAGAGGCAGGCAGCTCTCTGGGAGTTCGAGACAAGAGCTAGTTCCGGGACAGGCACCAAAGCTACAGAGAAACCCTGTCTTGAAAAACCAAAAAGAAAAAAGAAAGAAAGAAAGAAAGAAAGAAAGAAAGAAAGAAAGAAAGAAAGAAAGAAAGAAAGAAAGAGAGAGAGAGAAAGAAAGCAGGTTAAGCAAGCGACGGAGAGAAAGCCAGAAGGCGGCATTCTTTCATGGCTTCTGCTTCAATCCCTTGCCTCCAGGTTCCTGCCTTAAGTTCTTACCCTGACATCCCTCAGTGATGGAGTCGTCCTGAAAACTGTGAGTGAAAACTAATTATTCCCACCCTACATGGTTTGGGCCATAATCTTTATCATAGCAATAGAAACATAACTAAGACAATATTCTTCCCTATCTTAGTCCAAACTCATTTTCCCAAGTCAAAAAGAGACTGAATTTTAAAAAAAAAGCATTGAATAAAGGATCAATTTCCACACCACAATATAAACATCAGCAGTTGCTAAGGGCTAAAAGAAAGAAAGACCAAAAACATCCAACTGAAGCATTTTCCAAATGAGTCGTAGCTTTCTTCTGTCTTTTCTCCTTTGAATTTTGCAAGAATCCAGACAGGCAAGCGAGGGAATTGTTACCTACTTTTTAACATGGGAAAACTGAAACTCAAGAGGTGGCTCATTCAGCTGTGAACACAGGTAGAACATGAAAGCAGGCCTTTTGTCTCTGTTTTTCTCCCCCACTCCAGCCCCCCGAAATCTTATGTCAAACAAATTTACAACCTTGTTCTGAATTGGGTTGCATATGGGAAGGCTGAATAAGGAAAGTGCACTGTAGGTTCTGTGTAGATGAAGTCTAAGGGCTGGACTTTCTCAAGGCTGCAGGACTCGTTAAACCTAATTTTGCTCATTTCATTTTGATTTTCCACAAACTCGATGCACCTTGGCTCTGGACTTTTCAACTAATTGGTACCGTTAATTATCAAGCAGAATTACAACTGAGGTGACAAAGCTTCAAACAATGTGGGCTTCCCCTGAGAACACACACTGCTTAAAGGCTGTCCTCCATTTTTAGACATGTTATCAAAAGGGTCTTTTTTTTTAACCAGTTGAAGGATATTGATACATTCAGTAGGTGCCAGAGTGCTAGGTGTCAGTGAGATTATAAAACTGATTATACCAGAAATAGCAACAACAACAACAACAACAACAACAAAAACCATTTCTACAAAGAATTGCAATGTTGTAAGAACTAGAAGATTCTTTTATTCGCCTGTTACTTTACTGTTAACAGGTAGGATGCACTCCGTTAGAACTTGCTTTTCAAACACCCTTCCCCTATCCATTAGGCTTAAACACGGTTTCCTAGCTGCTGACTTGTGAGCTTCACAACACGTGTGAACTTTGAGAGACAAAGGCAAGAACCAAGTTCAGCTCTCGGCAGTCTTATTTCAGTGTTGACGCCACCTTGACCAAGCCATGTAGCAACCGAATTTTCTTTCTCCAGAAAAACTGTTTTATTAATAATCTTTCCATTTCTTTCATACATGGATACAACATACTGCAGTCGTATGCACCCCTCTCCAACTCTCTCTTACAAAGTAGCAGTTTCCTTATGGCATTTTACAGTACTTATTTTCAGCTGAGCCTCCCCCTCATTTTCAAATGGCAAGTGTCCTATTATCCCTACCTCTCTTCCTTGAGGCCTATGTTTTCTCTTTCCATGGGTCTCTTGACAGCTTCCTGGTCTCTCTATGCACTCATCCCCACATAGAAACTAATACGTAAAAGCTAAAAACTGAGACCCACGTGTGAGTAAGAACCATTCAACGTTTGCTTTTCTAAGTCTGAGCCTGTTTTACATCCCTCAACAGAATCCTTTCCAGTTTCATTCATTTCCCTGAAATTTTCATTATTTTTATCACCTATTAATCTGTTGTTGGGCTTCTACGCTGATTTCATTTCTTAATATTGTGAACAGAGCAGCAATAATAAACACAGGTGAGCAAGTATATAGCAAGATATAGCATCCTTTCGGTGAGTGTCCATGAATGGTATAGTTGATAGTTCTGTTTTTAGATTTGTGAGAAACTTCCACACTGATTTCTACACCAATTTACACTCTCACCAACAGTGAATGAAAACGCCTTTTTTATACTCCCTGGTCAGAATTTCTTGTCATGTGTTTTCTTGATAATAAACAGTCTGACTGGGGCAAAATGCAATCTTAAATTAGTTTTAATTTTTATTTCCCTGATAGATAAGAATGTTTAAAAATTTTAAAAATACTCATTGGCCATTTATATTTCTTCTTTTGAAAAATCTCTGTTCAATTCATTTACCCATTTTCTTTGGTGTGTGTGTGTGTGTGTGTGTGTGTGTGTGTGTGTGTGTAGCATAGGTGCACATATAAAGGTGCGTGCACCTATGTATATTCAGTAGACGCTGACAGACACCAGATGCCTTCCTCTATCACTCCCCCATTACTCCTCTGAGACAGGGCCTATCTCTGAACCTGAAGCTAAACTTGCAGCCAACAAGCCCCAAAGATCCCCCTGTCTCTGATTTCCACAGTGCTAGGGTACCAGGTGTGCACACAACCATGCCTATCATTAGCCCTTTTTATTAGGTCATTTGTTTACATTTTAAAATAATTCTTATTAGTTCCTCGAGTCTTTCATACAATGCATTTTAGACATATTTACCCCATCAGTTCCTCCTCTTACCAGCTTCTCAACCCTCCAACCCCTTCCCACCCAACTTTGGATTTTTTTTTCTCCTTTCCCCATTGAGTCCAGTTCATGCTGCCCAGCTAGTCTGGAGCTTGGGGCATGGTCTGGTGTGTGGCCTTCCAGTTTGTGTATATTATAGATAGTAATCCTTGGTCAAAGGTTTCAAAGGCCTTTTAATCCCATGAGGCCCCATTTGTTGACAGTATTTGCCACAGTATTTTTTATAAAGACCATTTGCGATAATATAGTTGAGCTTATCTTGTAAATGAGAAGATGATTATAGATACACAATTATTTTATTATGTATCCTAATGCTCTAAGTCATTACATCCCTGTAATCTACAGTATAGAGACGCCGGCTACAGATGTCTTTCTATTGCTTGTCTAAGCAACAGAACCCTAGTCTTCCTCCAGGGCTAGTCTGGATAATATCTTTCTAATGGCCAACATTACAGTTCCTCTTTGGGGCTGTTTACTCCTTGGTAACAATCTTTTACACAGACTGATTGACCATACAACCATACAACTATTATCTAGGGCTACAATTGTTGATCAGTTGAGGGAGTAATGGTCAGCTCACTTTTGTGTCACAACACCTTGCAAAAGTGAAGCCTCCTTACAAAATGGGTGCAGTGAGTTAGTTTAAACATCCTTAAAATTTCTGTCTCTCTTACCACCATAGGGTAAGCTACATGAGAGAAAAACTGAGCGAAAGAATGTTGATAAGAATAGGCTGTGGAGATGGCCTTGTGGGTAAACCATTTGCCTGCAGAGTAGAATAACCTGAGTTGAATCCCAAGAACCCATGCAAAGCAGGATTCAGTAACATGCATCTGTAAACCCAACAGTCCTACCAGGGACAGCTAGCCTGCCACATGCAATGGCAAACTACAGAAGACCCTGCCTCAAACAAGGCAGAAGGCTGACGCTAACACCTATGCTCGCCCTCTTTGGCATACTCACCTGCATTTACACCCAAACGTGCACACACATTATACACATATTCACACACTCTGGTATAATCACGTGCACAAAGGGTTTTAAAATGGTCACAGCTACCTCAGTGCCTCTTAATACAGCCCAACCAGAGTTTACCATCCTTCCACTCATCGTTGGTCCCCCCCACCTCCTATCTCACCTCTCCCCTAAATCCACTCCACCTCTGTTCCATCTTCAGAAAAGAACAGGCCTCCAAGAGATGACAGCCAAATAGGACAAAACAAGATATGATAAGACAAGGCAAACACCATCTTGTTGAGGCTGGACAAGGCAATCCAATAGGAGGAAAAGAATCCCCAAATCAGGCAAAGGAGTCAGAGACATCCCTGCTCCCACAATTATGGAGTCCCATAAAACCACTACAAAAAGAACCGCCATAACATATACCTAGAGGACCAGGTGCAAACCCACGCAGACCCGGGCTTTCCACTTACGTCTCTGTGAGCCCAGGTGAGCCTTGCTTAGTTGATGTTGTAGGTCATATTCTCCTGTGTCTTCCATCCCTGCTAACACCTACAATCTTTCTTGTGCCTCTTCTGGGAGGGGGGCGGTTCCCTGATCTCTGAATGGAGTGACCCAAAGGAGACCTCCAATTTAGACTCTTTATATAATGTCTCCTTGTGGATCTCTGAACCCACTCCAACCTGCCACTGGACAAAGCCTCTCTGATTATTGACTGGGCAAGGCACAAATCTGTGAGTAGAGCAAAGTATCATTAAGAACCTTTTTTTCCTTGCCAGCCTTGTTTGGTTCTACCCTAGGTCTCTGAGCTATCAGGTGTCCAGTGTGGAACATGGGATCCCAAGTTAAACACTGATGGCAGCTATTCCCACATGTTCTGTGCCACTATTGTCCAGTACATCTTGCAGTTAGAGATTGTAGGCAGGAAGTTGTATGACTGAGTTGGTGTCCAGGTTTCTCTTCTGATAGCCTGCAGGGTACCTTCTTGCACCAAAGAGACTCGAACACAGTGGTTAAGGCTCCAAGCCAGCACCAGCTCAACCTCTTTACCGTCAGTGAACTGTGTGGATGCTGTCCTCAGTAATGGGGTCTCACTGTCAGATTTTAGAGAGCAACCCTCTCATCTAGCATCAGGCTGGGTTGTTTGGGATCCTCCATCAGACCCTGTTGGCCAACAACTCAACCAAACGCAACCCAGTCTCACTCATGGCAGCCTTTCCCGGTTACAAAAGATGGCTAGTTCAGTCTCTGTATCCTCCATTACTAAGAGTCCTCACTGCGGTCAACCTGATAGATTCCAGGAAGTTTCCTCTAGCACTGGGTTTCCACACTGCCCCTCAAATGCCCCTCAATTCCAGCTGTCTCTCCCTGCACTCTCTCCCTCATTGCCCCCACCTGATCCCTCCTGCTCCCCCAAGCACTCCCAGTCCCCCCCACACAGAATCTATTTTATTTCCCCTTCCCAGGTAGATGCCCCTTACTAAGCCCAAATCACCTAATACCTTTGCCAAATTGAAGTTGTTGTAGTCATTTAGTCCCTAAATATTCTTGTGCTGTGCTTTTAAAGATGCTCAGTTGAGACATTTAGAGTTCAGATGACTTAAGACAAGGTGTATTGAAATGAATGGCACAAGAATAACAATGATAATTATTGTTCAAAAATAATTTTACATCTGCATTGACTTCACATTTTAAAAACTCTGAGACGGGCATTATTGTCTTCATTCTAACACAAATGTAAATTTTATGGTAAGCTAAAGAGACAGATCCAAGAAGGTAACATCATATTTTCTCTTATGTGTAACAACAAAACAACAAAATGGGGAACAAGGGGAGAGCAAACAACGCATCAAGTAAAGGCGAGAAGTTATGACCTGAAAACAGAAGAGACACAATTAAAGATGAGAAAGGGGCCTGGGTGGGAGTAGTAGAAGTGAAAGGAATAAGTAAACGAGGATGAAAAGAAAACCTAAATTTGTGGATTTCCTTCTAAGTAAACACATGAGGCTGTGGCTGCAGAGATATCCCTCCTGTGGAATCACAGGAAAACGCTGGATCTCAAGCTGCTGTGGCATGCAAGTGGCAGATTAATGTCCAGACGCCACCGGATGACTTAGCTCTGGGTCCTGATGTATTTCATGTATTCCAGAAGTACACGGTCATGCTCTGCCAGAAAGGACAAGGTCAGCTGACTCTGAGCCTGCTCAAGTTAATGAGAAGCTGGCCAAATGTCGAAGAGTTAAAATAACGGCAAATCATTTTGGCCAGGAAAGAAGCAGATTAAGGAACATTTGGCCACCATACTTTGCACAGCCTGGAGAAATCTGGAAGAAAGAACCTAACTGATTTGAGCCACATCATTGTACTCGTAGGCCCAATGCCAGCAGCGTGTGGACCTTGAAGCACAGCAATCCATCCTTACTGCCAGAAAAGGCATCATACAACTTCTGTCAAAGGAGAAGACATATTGCACTCTAACGGCTGCCCCAATTAGATCAGTGCTCTTAAAGAACAGACCCCGTCATCAAGAATTACAAATATTCATCAGCATTGTCCAATTAAATAAATCCCAGCACACGTGTGACTGGTTATAAGAAAATGTAAAAGATTTGAGGTAGGAAGATGGCTTAGTCATCAGAGATGGCTTGATGTACAAGCATGAGGTCCTGAGTTCAGTGTCCAGCACCCATAAAAGTTGGATGTGATGGCACATGCTTGTTATCTCAGTACTGAGGAGGTGGAGACAGGTGAATCCAGTGCTTTCTGACTGGTCACTCTTGTCTAGTCAGCTTCTAAGGAACAACACCTGACACATGGATGGATACACACACACACACACACACACACACACACACCATGTGCATATAAAATAAAAATACTCAGGGAACACTTCTCTGTTCAGAACCTGCATGAGAGTGAATTTATAAACAAAACACACATGCAATGAGAAACAGATTATTTGCACTGGAGGAAGGGGCTATTGTTCACTAATCAAAAGCTTAGAGTCTTCTGCTTCCCCTGAGTAATAAGGTCTTTCCTAGAGGGTAAGGCTAATAGCTCTGTGATGAGCCCTGCAGCCCTACCAATATCAATGACAACACAGTCTTTGAGGGGAAATATATATCCAATGTCTTCCCATCTCAATGCTGCCATTTGGCCCTTTGTCTATTTTCACACCAATTTGATAATGTACTCCCTGAAGGTCACTCTTTAGGAAATGCCTTAATTAAGATTTCTGCCTGCAGCAAATTGTAGCCACTATAATATATCACACTCTAGCAAGCTAGACACAGGTCATTGGCTACTCAGATCCGGTCATGTGGTGCGAACAAATATTTCCATTTTCATTTTGAACTGGGTCATTTTGAATACCATTAAGAAGGCAGCACTGACTGTAGGATTTTGTACACAGTTGGATTCTCCGGGTCTGTGACTATATCTGTATCTTTTAAAAATGTGTCTGCCTCAAAAGTCTACACCAGTTTATAAACTATGAATTAGTCACATGTTTAAGATCTGTTTTACCATATAAAAAGTTACAGAATGAATATTTTATGTCAAACACTTTTACAAAGCAAAATGCAAAAAAATAAAGAGATGTCTGACCTTCTCTGATAGTTTCTGTGATGTTTGAAAAATGAGTAGTTGATATATGAATATTAATATTCAAGTTTGCACAATGGCAAGATCCCAATCCACTCTGAATTCAATTAATTACCACCCACCTGTGTTTTCTTTCTCCCCCCCACCACTCAGCTCTCTAGAATCACGTCAAGCACTGACTTCACATCAAGGACAATTCCCTTAACCCAGTCAAGGAAGAATCACTATCATTTATTTTCTGATCACTGTTGATTCAGGAGAGATGTGAGCCTGAGTTTTTAGTACACATGAGCCTGAAAACCTAACTGTAAAACAGGCATCATTTTTCACATTTTATAATGCCTAAAACTTATACCCAAAGTATGTTCACTGAGCAGTGTGTACCTTCCATTTTCTCCCCTCTTCACCTCTTCCCTCCTCTCCTCTCCTGTTCCCTCCTCTCCTCTGCTCTTTCCTCCTCTCCTCTCCTCTGCTCTCCTTTCCCCATTTCCTCCTCTCCATTCCTCACCCCCTCCCCTTCTCTGCTCTCCTCTCCTCCCCTCCCCTTCCCTATCTCTCCTTCTTTTCCCTCTGGCTGTACTTTGGATGATTTCTCAAGTAGTATTTTATGTTTTTTATCCTGGCCAACCCCAGTCCCAAAATAACGTGGTGTCATTATTCCGGGCATCAAAGAGTAAAGAGTAAGTCAGGGAAAAGCCAAGGTCAAGCTCCAGCTCTTTCCCCTCACTAAATGGTTCACTCTGTCCCCTTCTTCTCAGAAGCTTAAAAGAAAGGAAAGTCCTCGTCCCAAGAAAAATCTCTCCAAATTTCTTTAAATTTTTACCAAATTCTTTTTTTCTTTTAAAGAAGTGTGCGAGTGTTTTCAGACATGTTCAGTCTTTATTTCCCTTACTGGAAATGACTTGCAGCTAGAAAGCCTAAGAAATGTGAGCACCCTGAAGGTTCCTAGTTGGGTTGGGTTGGATCAAGTTTCCAAGAACTTTCATGAAACTTTCCCTCAGCTCCACTCAGCTGGAGACTTGAGATCCCAGGTTTGCTGTGAAAGGCCTTGGCAAAGTGGAACAGAAAGTCAGGCTGTGGGGCTCCAGCCCCCTCGCACACAGCTTGAACTGGGGTCTGGGGTTCTGCTTTTCTGTAGGCTCCTAAAGATGATTCTGACACAGAACTTGGTTTTGGAGCCAGAAGAATCCCAATCAACTAAATCAAAGGGAAAAAAGTGCTAAAGATTTTTCTCTCCTTTCCTCTTCCAAGCTCAAAACCAATATTTATTTCCTGTATCTAAGCTCAAATAATGACAGACTTGGAAAATTTTTGTTTGGGAGTCAATCCCTTCCCTCTTTCTCAGACACACACACTCACTCACATGTACATACACACTCTCACACACGTACACACACATACACATACACTCAAACACACTTACATACACACATGTACACACATACACTCACACGTACACACGCTTACATGTACACACACTCAGACACACTCACATACACCCATTCACATGTGCATATACACTCATATACATACACACTCACATACACACTTATACATACACACACTCAAACACACTGACGTACACACAAACACGTATCTAGACTTCTGACTCTCCTCGAAACATCTCACAGTTCTGGACTCACATTCCTGCATGATACTCAAGGGCTATAGGTAGCCCCATTGATCTCTGACTTCCCCAAAGCCGAGACTGTGCTGATTGCTATTCAACACTACTAATGTCTACATGTACGTATTTATTCCAATGCAAAGAGCTCGCCTTTCAGGCATGAGATCTTGGGTTGTTCTCCAGACATCATATTAAATAGCTGGATACAGTGGTGTGTGCTCCTAATCCCAGTGCTATGAAAACAGAGACAAGCAAATCCCTGGGGCTCTCTGGCCAGCCCGTCTAACCTATGTAGTAAGATCCACCCTACCTCAAAGGAGGTAGATGACATTCCTGAGGATGATAACTAAAATTGTTCTCCATTTTCCATACACATTATATATATATGCATGTGCACCCGCACATATGTGTGCCTGTAACACAATACACATCTCTAAAAATAAAATTTACAAAACAAAGCATAGACCAAGGAGAACACAAATTAACTATTTGGAGTAAGAGTGATCTTGACCACAGCTGAATGTAAATGGATATTGTAAGTGCAGGGCCCTCTGCTCAGCGTTAGTCAGATCCTACCTAGTTCCTGTAGACATTTGTGTTTTCAATCTCTAGATCTAAAATTTTCAAACGCACGGGCCACATTATACAACTGACCTTTATACAGATGACATTATACAGATCTTACTTGTCCATCTAGTCACCTAGGCAGGATATATACTTGTGATCCAGAATTTAGGGAGAGTGAAACAATAATTTATAATTTCTCGGGTCCCAAGATTAAGGTCTGCCAAGGTTGCCATGAAAGCAAGGAGCTGTGCACCCGTCCTCAGCAGAGACACACATATGCATACAACAGCTTGCTCACTGCTGTTTCTCTACCAAGGTTTACAAGAACAACTTGAGATCACAGGCCAAGTGTCAAAGTTTGGAGTGAACGGCAGCTGATAGGGTGTCTGCAGGAACCGTGCCTCTCTTCCGCTAAATCCTTTCAGATACCAGAAATACAGCACCTTGTAGCTCTCACACAGCTGAAGTAGACTTTAATTCCCTGCTGGGCTTTCTCAAATATCCAATTGCTAAAGTCAGATGATACTGCCAGAAGAGGGAGAGGAGTTATCCATTTTGTTTTCAGTTTGATGAAATTCAGCTCTCCAAACCAAGGCTAACGTTCTTCAGATTAGCATCACATCAGAAATGTGCACACCTCTAGACCTGATGTACAGACTGCCCAAGACACAAAAAACATAATGTGGAGAGATAAACAAAGGACACTCGTTGCCACCTTTGTCCTACCACCAAATAGTGAGTACTAGCCCAAACCTTCCCTGCAAGGTGAGACATTGTTATCACACAACACCAGGGCTTGACAGGACAGCAAGGAACAAGTTAGTGTTTCAGCCTTGTGACTCAGATGAGGCTAGAAATCAACTGGAGCTGGAGGGTCCTTGGGCACGCGGTATCCTCCCCAAACCCTCTCTGCAAGGCAGGCAAAGACAGCGCTGCACTGACCAACATAAATACATAAATACACACGTACACATAACTACATACACAATCATCACGTCCCTATCTATGTTTGAACATACATGCTTGTTCTATGTGTGTCTATAGATATGTATATAGAGAGTAGCAATATATACATCTATGTGTGTCCCTACACATTTACCTGTGTATCCACCACACCCATGACAAAATACATACCTATATAAGTATCTCCCAATGAACATGCAAAAATATGTGTCTGACTGCACATATACTAGCATGCCTACATGTACATCTTTATGATCATCCATGCAAATACTTTATGCTTATCTATTACATATTATATACATACTGTATACATAGCTTATTTACATATATACCTGCACACCCACATGTTCACATCTAGAACACAAACTCTACTACCTATATATGTACACACCTCCATATTTACATATGTATCTACAGATGCATACATTTGCATATAGTTACCTGTACATAAAATACACATGCACATGTATATGTATTTCATGTAGCTACTTACATGTATTGTCTACTTATCTACTTATATATTACTTCTTTATATACATACCTCTCAGTGGCATGTGTGTATGTATTCATGTATATCTATACATATATATGTACCCACCTCTTATCTATCTAAATATGAATTTTTAAACTATGTCAAGCAGTTCACATACATCCCCAAGTGACGAGTCATGAAAATGCCCTGCATTCAGGTGTTCCTCTTTGTTCAGCTTTCACAGACATAAAATGAGTGGTGGGGAAGGATATAGCTTGACCACTGCAGTTGATTGATATAAGTATGGCAACCACGGTGGTTGTTTTACTACCAAGTGACTTTTTTTTCTGTCCTTAACTCCACTCACACATGAGTGTTTTACAGGACGGTGCATCATGAAAATAAGAGCATTTAAGGAAAATTGTATGCAGGAAGAATTTAGCTCTGACCATGTGCACATGCATGCATGTGTGTGTTTGTGTGTGTGCATGTGCGTGTGTGCGCGCAAGTGCGTGAATGTGTGTGTGTACGTGCATGTGTGAGTGCACGTGCATGTATTTCAAACCAATTTTCAAGGATTTTTCTTCTTTGCAGCCAAATGAGAGAAATAAAGTCTGCACATGAGAGATAGTATTGTCCAGGGAAATATAGAGAGGATTAATGTATTTTGACTGAAGCTAGCAGGAAATTGTGTTTCGGTTGCGCTTATGGGCATATTGTGAATACGTCACATCAAGAGCAATTTGTTAAACAAGAAATATAGGTTGTAGAAATGGGAAAGCAAAATAAATGGGGAGAGACAGACTCAATAGCGGCTTTGATGTGTATCTGCATTGTTAATAAATGAGATGCTGCCTCTCTCATTCAGGAAAAGTCCTCTGGCACACGGTGGCATCAGAAGGGAGGCTTTCATTTAAGTCACTTCTGTGCCACATTTGAAACCAGAGGGGTAATTCCAGCACTGCTGATTTGTAAATACTTTGAAAGTTGAACCGGCTCTAACGAGCTCAATTCTCGCTTGATTCAATGACATCCTGTTACAGGCACTCGTGTATTTACTGTCTTTTCACATTTGTAAATGCTAAACTCCCCCAAACAAAGCCGGGATCAAAGGATACACCTGAGTCTTGGACCTAAGTGACAACAGAGAGGTAATTGAAAGTCACCGGGAGTCAATGTACCAGCTAGATGGCTCCAGCCTGCTCTTATTGTTTACGGATTTGTTTGCTTTTATTAGTTTGGAGAAAAGGGAGGGTCATTTATATTTTTTTTAAAAAAAATAGTGTAAATCGCCTCATAATCCACCAGTGTTATGTTATCATGTAAAAAGCCCTGCTGAGAGTTTTTACAAACAACATCCCAGGATCACAGGGACAAAGAGATTTCCTAGTTTTCCATGGAGAAAATTTCTCAAGCAAAATGCTGTTGAAAATTATTCTCTCCCTGGAGAGCTCAGCCTTGTTTTCCACACACATTTGTAGAACTAGAGTAGAATAACTGTAAAATGTTCTTGGAATGACTGCCAAATTGTAAAGTTGCTATTCGGGACGCTACGACAGTGAGACCATCAAAACTGTGGGGTTTCGGTGATCATGTCGTCCAGACCCTAAATGACCTAGGCTAACAGTGTCCAGGTGGGTGGGAGGAGGCCAGGAAGTAATAATGATATCGATGAGGGAGAAGACTTCAAAACAGGCTTGTTTTTATTTTCATTTGAATATATAATTTAAATTTTATAAGAATTTGGGGGAGAAAATGATAACCTCTGGGGTTAAAGGGCTAGTTTTCTTATAGTAAAATACTCGTTTGTCAGATCATTGAAGGCAGCTATTTTAATGTCTCCAGTGTCTATTGTGAAATAGACAATAAAATACATTAAAATCATAACCAGAAGTGGGATAAAAAGAGGAATATGATTTTATGTGCAAGGTAACTATGTATGTATTTATATGTGCAATTGTTCTACTTTATAAAACTTTTAATTAACTGTCTCTGATTTTTACACATATACACAATGAAATATGAACCAATCCACTTTCCATTTTCTCCTCCCACTATCCCTGGATATGTCCTAACAACTTCACCTTCCAACTTAATGCCCTAGTAATTAACATATTAATGTATTCATCTATCTATTTTTATTAACCCACCCAGTCCAATCACTGTTGTCCATATGTGCACATATGGGCCATACCTGGAACCAGGGAAACCTACCGTGGGCACACACACCCTAAGACAAGACTCTCCCTTCCGTACTCTCAGCTGCCAATATTTCCTCAGGTGTTCTGTTCTGTGAGCCCTCTCCCATTCACGCTAGAATTTACCTGGCTTGCCCTTGTCCAGGTCTAATGCAGGCAAGCTCTAGCCACTAAGTCTGGAGGCACAATCGCTATGCCATGTCCAGAAGACAGCCTTTGGGAGGCTTAAGGAGAGCCACAAATTTAACTCTGGGTTTTGTTAACATTGTCATAGAAAGAAAAACGTTGACCACATGAAAGTTCTGTGAAGTTGATATTCATAGGGTAAAAAGGATCCAATGTTTTCAAAGGTGCTGAGAACACAGAATGAAGCCAGGAGGTAGTGAGTATGTTCACACTGTATCACCACCATCCATCCACAGGACCCCTTCCATCATCCCCAATCAGAAGTCCATCTGAGGGCTATAATGCACAGATACAGTCTGTCTTTATGTCTATAGAAAATAGTATTAAAGACTTTTAGTACAGCATGATATCTACCCTCTGAAAAGAGAACTTCCTTTTTGGTTCCCATTTTATGTTTGTGTGCTTCTTTTTTACTGTTTTTAGGCAAATCATCATGTGTCCATGTTTATCCATTAATTTTCTGCTTTATTTGACCCATTGCCTGAGAAAAAAGCAACTTAAGGAAGGAAAGGGGGTTTATTTTGGTTCACAGTTCAATAGTACAATCCCTAGTGACAGCACGGTCATAGTGGCAGGAGCTTGAAGCAGATGACATGGCAACCACATTCCAGAGAAAAGGTGGATGCTGGTGTTTCTACTCTGTCTAGGATCTCGAACCCATGGGATGATGTCACTCACATCTAGGGTAGGTCTTCCCATCAAACTATCCCAATCTAGACACTCCTATGCAGACATACCAAGAGGCTTGTCTCCTAGGTGATTCTAGACCCTTTCAAGTTGACAAAGAATATTGATCAGCACATCATGCAGCATACTGTGTAGAGGAGGATTAGCACCATTCACAGAGGATGAATGTTGCGGGAGGTCCTTCCGCCCCTCCAACCAATAGCTGCTGAGATACCAGCCCATTGGGGCGTGGTTTCTCTCCCTTTAAAAAAAACTGCTAGGGCTGGAGAGATGGCTCAGAGGTTGAGAGCATTGCCTGCTCTTCCAAAGGTCCTGAGTTCAATTTCCAGCAACCACATGGTGGCTCACAACCATCTGTAATGGGGTCTGGTGCCCTCTTCTGGCCTGCAGGCATACACACAGACAGAATATTGTATACAAAATAAATAAATAAATATTTTAAAAAAAACTGCTACTTCCTCCGCTCGCTCTCTTCACTTCGCCCTTCCTGGTTGCGCAGAGGGCTGTTGTCTGGGACGGTGATCTGTAAGTTTTTTCCTCTTTAAATAAATACCACCCTTTTAATCATAATTCCAAACTGGTGTGGCATTGTTCATGACTTACGCCTTCAGATGAATCCAGGTTTGTAAACACTGATGTCCAAGTTCAGGTCACTAGCACCTGCCAGAGGTAGATCAGTTCCTGAGCATAGTGCATGCTTGTATGATAATGAAAATACCTTGGGTTATGGACTCCAGTGCTAAAAGAGCATCTGTGGCAAACACTATGACTTGCCCCAAGATCACAGTTCTTTAAGTCTTGGGCAGCCCAATATTTTTATCTCTGTTTGTAAATGAAACGCACTAAGGACAGTCAGTTATAGATTAAACACGGTTGCAAAAAAAAAAAACATAGATCTGAGTCCCAGCCCATACTTGAAGCTGTGTTCACATCCCAGAGAGCCAAGGCATGCTCGGAGTTTCTGGCAGTTCCGTCTGACTGCTCTTCAGATGACTCACAGGTGTGCTATTGCTGTAGTCTGCCTTTGCCTCCCCTGGATGTGCAAGGAATTGTCTGGCACTTGGAAAATCCACTGCAAATCAGAGTTCTGACTGTGGATGGCCTTTCCGATCTGGTTGCCATGGAAACCACGGTCAGATGGAAGAAGGATAAGGTAAGGGGAAGTTATAAAAAGAAAGCTGTCTTTAAAACCTTACCTGTCTTCCCCAGTCTTGTGTGTGTTGCCATGGAAGCAACAGCAATAACTACTCACCAAGTGCGTTTGGGGGCCTTCGGCTTCCTAGGCTGTCAATCAGACAACTTAGGCCTCTTAAGAAGAGCCTCAGATTCATCCCATAGGAAATGGAAGTTTTGTGAACACATTCTCAGCACAGAACTCTGAACCCTGACCACCATGAGCCCTGGATCCAGAGCTCTTCACACGGAAGCTCACAGGGAGAAGAAGCTCTTTCTGGAAAGAGGCCTGGTCTAAGACCATCAGAGGAGCAAACCCTAGGCATGAACTCTGACCCCTACTAAGTAGCTTTCTCCCTCTTTGGCTGGACTCCCTCACCCCTGTCTATGCTCCCTGACTTGGGAACCACACCATTCGCCATTTTTATTACAAATGATTTCCCACTGCTCTCTCACACAAAACTCTTTGCTTGTGTCTAAAGTCCCATGCTGCCCCCTCTTCTTCTTCTTCCCCACCCGATGGGATTGTCCTTTTGTAAATTCCTCTTTAATTGTGTAGTGACAATTTCTCACCTCCAAAACACATTTCTTTTTGTTGAAATTGCAAAGGGTTTTCACTGTTTTCAAAGAAGCTAAGAATTTTCTCACACTGATGTTTTACTGCCTTTAAGACAAATGATTTTCAATGAGATTCCCAGTGAAACAGAAATGTTAGTGTTTGAACGTGAATAGGCACCACCTTCCTGCGCCTAGGAAATTCATACAATTATCTCTTTGGCTACATTCCTGGGACTGGGACTCATTTTCTATGGCCTTTGTATTGTGAGATAAAGTGAAGGCACAAAAGGGTAATTGATTTACACATTTTCTTCCCATTGGCCAGCACTATCACTTCCAAACTGAGACCAGATTTACATAAAATATCCATCAGTCATAAAATATTCGCGGGACTCCTTGCTTTTAAGATCGATTTTTTTAATTATGTGCATATCACATTAAGCAATAATAGGAATCCAGCAAATTCTTTCTTGCATTCTTCTCGACATGCGTCTCCTCAAATTTTTTTCAGTCATGGAAAAAACTTACGAAATACATCTATGATTTACCAATCTGCAAAGCATAGCTAGAGACATTTCATAGCTGGACCATTTTAAAGAGGCAGAGGAAACTTTATTCTCCCTCTTTATAAAGAAAGTTATTGAGCCCTAGAGGCAAACAATTTGTTTTTTAGGAGAAAACATCAAATTAGAGTAAGAGCCCCTCTCTACCTTCTATCGCATTACAGCAAATAAATGGCAGCAGAAGGAACTGCTGAGGGTGTAGATCGGGCTCAGTTGGTAAAGGGTTTGTCTTGCAAACTTAAGGACTTGGGTTTGACACCCAGAACCCACATAATAAGCCAAGCATGATGGCTATGTTTGCAATCAGAGTTGCAATCAGCGAGGCAAAAACGGGGATCCCAGCTCGCTCTCTGCTTTGACCCTGAACATAAGAGAATGCTTTTCAAACCACACCTGTATTATAGACACATGGTTCTTTTGTAGTTAGACTGGCCCTTCGTTAGTTACTTGGAACATACTATGGCTTGCACTGTATCAGGCATCTTGTCAAGTGCACACAACATGCCATGTACCCATTATTTTTATTGTTGTGATAAAGTACGTAACAAAAGAAACCTCAAAAATGATTTACGTTATCTCACAGTTTGAGAGGACAGTCTGAGATAGTGGGAAAGTCAGGGTGGCAGGAGATTATAGGAATTGGTTACATTGCATCCACGGTCAGGAATCAGAGTGATAAATGTTGGTGCTCTCCTCACTTTTTATTCAGCCCAGAACTTTAGCCCATGGAATGGTGCCTCATACATTTAAGAGAGCCCTTTCTTCCTCCGTTAATCCTTCCCAGAAATGCCTTGACACATGTGCAGAAAGGTGAGTCTAGACCTTTTTAAGTAGGCAATATTAACCATCATATTAGGCTTTCCACACTTCCCTTGTTACATCTGAAACCTTTCTTGTCCTCTCTGGAGGTATCTTTCAGGTTTACACTCTGGTCTTGCATGTGTTAGAGTGTAGGATGCCATCTCTCTCCTCATCTCATCTTTCCTATCAGAAAAGCCTTGCTCATCAATTAGTTTCTAAAAGGCTCATCATTGACCACAATCCCAGAACTCTCCCCCGCTCTTTGGGTGCAATTTTAGGTTTCCCACGCATTTCTGTTGTAAAATATCAGCTTCTTATTGCAGCTTTAACAAGCAAACATCAGCCTCCCTTCTCTGCATCTCAGAGGGCTGGGATTAGGGTCTACATCCTTTATCTCACAGAACCAAAGGAGATGCTTAGAGCTCAAGGTGTCAGATTCCCATGCCAGTGTAGGTGATAGCTGTAAATCCAGAGAAGCAGACTATACCACACACACGCACCTTCACACACACACACACACGATTGAACAAGTGAAAGCTGAAATTTTAACACAAATGTACATATAGAATATTAATAATAGGTCAGATGCTTTATAGAACTCAGCAGTGAAATGCAACAAGAAAATATTTATTTTACTCCTAAAAATTATCTGGTTATCAATTTACTGTCCCCTTGGGATGACGCACACACAATTAAAAACTAACATATAATTCACATCATCTCTATTTAGAGATACACTTTCATGTTATAGTGGTGGCACACACCTTTAATCCCAGCACTCGGGAGGCAGAGGCAGGCGGATCTTTGTGAGTCTGAGGCCAGCCTGGTCTACAAGAGCTAGTTCCAGGGCAACTTCCAAAATGACAGAGAAACCTTGTCTCAAAAATACCAAAAAAAAAAAAAAAAAAAAAAAAAGATCTGCTTCCATGTTTACATTTTCATCCTAACAAAGGGTACAAAAAGCCACTCAAATTTTTCAATTGACCCCACCCTCACACACCTCTCTCTCTTTATCTTTCTTCCGAATTTCAAGTCCACAAATGCAATGAACTCGTTTTACCTTAATAGCATTAAACTCTTCCCCGTCTCCAGGAGCGGCCCCTTCAATTTAGCTCTGCATCATTTCTCCCCTTGATAACCATAGCTCTGATGATAAAGTTTCTAAAATGCAAATCTAATTATTCCCAGACTTAAAGCACTTCAGTGATTCTCTTTCCACTTTGGCATAAAGACCCTGATGCTCACCTGTCCAGTAAAGCTCCTGGTGGTGTGCCCTGCTCCCCATCCCTCCTTCTGCCACTCCCTTCCCCAGCCTCCCACAACCTGCTTGATTTTTGCCACCTTATATTGCAAAGTCTCCTGAATTTACTTCCTTTTCCCTCACTTCTCTGTTTTTACAAGCATCTTCCTGTTCTTGGATTTTACAATCTCACTTGCCCTTAAAGATGCCGCTTTTTTCCTATTTTCATATAAATTATCCAGAATTCCCCACATCAGGAACAAATAACACTGGATCATTTCCTCCACTTCCCAGAAAGTTCCTTCTGTCATGACCTCTTTTACAATGGCTGCTCCAGGAACCACAAATTAGAATAGACATCCTTCCTTCAAGCCCCAAATCCAGTACCTGCCACTGTGGACTGTTTTAATACTTTACTCACTAGTCTTCACAAGGAATATACCAACCAGGGGGTACAATGCCACATTTAGTTGAAAGAGACAGAATGACTGGACTCCGAGAGAAAGGTGATTTCCCCAATGCCAAAGGCCTATTAAGTGGCCAGACGAAACCACAAGTTCTACCATATTCGTTCCAGCGACTGCTCTGAGGCATGGTGCACCACGCCCAACTCCATACCCAGCATTCTGTATTGCTCATGCCGACCATTCCACAGCTCTCAATGTAAAGTCTCTACTCCTGCTGCTGACAGCCTACCCATGTATTGCAGAATGAATCTCTAGCTTGCTGTTCATCTTTCTTGCACTAACCCTTAATCTGTATTACTCTGAGTCAGTCTTCCTCTGTGTAACCCATCTTGGTGGTATTCTGTTGGCCTGGTGGAAATAGCCTGAAGCTTTTAAAAGGATTTTTAGTAAGCACAGAAAATAATGTTTCCATACAGCATCGCACACATATATACAGCACGTGTTTCGCTAGTATTCGCCACCCAGCATCATGCTTTCTTTATGCATCCTCACTCCATCCTGCTAACCCCTTATTCCTCACTTCATTCTTCCCAAACAGTCTTCCTTCTGCCTTTGTATAAGATTAAAAACCATGGAACTGGTCTGCCTCATGATCTGCTGTGGGTTTTGACCCTCATCCCAATTATTTCTCAGTTCGGCCCCACTGACCATCTAGCTACTAAACATAATATGCACATTAACTCCAAACCTTCAGACAGACCTCCTTTCTCTGTGCAATACTTTCCCTTCACCCCATATGAGCACTTATTGGAAGGAAGAAAACATCCGCTGACTTCTAAACAGGGATGGATATATAGCAAGAACTAGAGCTAAATAGGGAAAATCTCAGGGAAAATCCTCGTGAATGTCACCCACCAAATCATCAAAATTTTTACATAGGCGTGATTTCATTTATACATATCATACAACAGGAAGCTCTGTTGGATGAAACTCATTTTCAACCATTTCTAGATGGTTAAAATGAAGCTATTGCTGCCGTAGCTCTTCTATTACCTGCCTGTGCTCCTTGCCCAATAGAGTGAGAAATATTCAATGAAACCAACAAGGTTTACCCTGGTCTAGACAACCCCATCTGAACCCACCGTGCCTAACCCAGTAGCGTGGAGCTCCTTGCACCTCATTTGTGCACTTTATTGCTTACTTGACATCTTTGTCTTTCCCAATGCAGTGCCCTCACCTACATTTCCATCTTCTTTATATGTGGCTACTCAACTAACCATTTAGGAAAGGAAGATACTGTGATCATTGTTAAGGTCCCATTATTCAGTCCATGCGTTCTTCTAGCATGACACTTGCATGAAAATGATGTTTCAGATTCATTTTCTCTAAAGAAATGCCAGTATTCCTTGCGTCTTGAGAGTAGATTCTGGGTCTTGTTCATTTCATTAGTCTCAGCTAGCACACAGTAAATAAATATTCAATGTGTTTATGTAACTCTTAGATTGTTGTGTTCCCTCACCCCTTTGGTACTTAGCATACTTAAGTTTGTATTGTCAGTGTTTATTATACAAGGCCACAACTAAAATCTTACTATTCAGTTCAAGAGGCAACTGATTACAGAGAGTATAATCTACATTTATAAGACATAGGGTGTCATCCTTCATTCTGTCTTATTCAATATTTTAGTTGTACGAAGGTCATAAACTCATGAAGACACAAGAACCTGAGTAGCATGAACAATTTAGACTTTAAGTGCAAAAAAAAATCATCAGGTTACAATGGTGCAAACAATTACGGGACATAACGTTTAAGAAGAAATCACAGGGTGATATTCTTAGTTTCATTCTCTCCCTTTAAAATGTACATAATATTGAAGAAAGGAGCAGCCACTGCTGGCTGTCTTTGGAAAGACATGAAAACAGAGTTCTGCGAGCTCCGAGAACTTTTGAGAGGAAGACAGTGGGGAGATTTTGCAAGGAGGGGAACTACAAATGTGAGAATTCTCTCTGGGGAGCTCCACAGAACGAAACCCTTTGTAAGACAGTGAGTTTTGATCCTTTTAAGGCTGAAAAACCACTCCCTTGGGATCATTCCCCGGTAGGGTGCCAAGCTACTAAAACAGTGAGGATTCCTTTGTGTATGCCTCTGTGTGGTTCTTACCAGCCACGGACTTGGCAGACTTTTAGCTGTTCCTCCCTCTAATGGTCGTCTACACATAAGCTAACGTGTGATTCATAAAGCTTACTAAAAGCTCATCTTCTTGAATTAATAAACTAAAATGAATTTGTTGGAAATAAATTCCGGATGTTAAAAAGTTCCCATAACCATATTCACACAGAGGCGAGTAGAATTCCTGAAGATGGGGATAGGAACACTTGTCCTAAATACAGCTTTAACATTATTTTGGGTTCCTTTCTGTCATATATACATCAATGCTAATTTAGCATTTTCAGTTATTCTGCTATGTGCCATTTATCAGCCCCATAGATCCTCCAGTGTACAGTAAAACAGTTCATCTGTCTTACAATTTACTTCCTATAGATTTGCAAAGATGTAAGTATTATAGCTGTGCTGTGAGTAACCAGTACACATTCTGATGAAGTACATAAGCACACGACAGCCGTCAGGTATTAAAGTTCTGGAAATGATTGTTGTTTTGTCTGAATCTTTTGTGGCCGACAAGTGGAAATGGGTTCATGAAACTATCTTTCCCAGAACTGAGGATGGGAATGGGTAGGACAATATTCTTATATCAGGGCTACACTACAGAGCTGGGAAGAACTTTCCTACACTTTGGATCTACAGATCTCTGATGTTACCTTGACAAAGTCCAAGGTTTACTTGCTCACGTTTAAGTCCCTTCCACATGTTCGTTTGAAGTTGTTTCATAGAAACCGAACTGATCAACAATTCCTACGAGAGTCTTGTTCAGCCTTCTCTCACTTGCAAGATTTCCAGTTGTATCCATTCATTCATGCTTACGCACCCCCTCACTGGGCCCTTTGTCAAAATACCTCTCACAAGAGCCGCCAGGAAAACTTTACCCACTTTCTCTTTTAGCATCTTTCTCCATACAATGATGCCTAGAAGTGTCAGCCTTCTCTTCTACACAGACCTTCAAGGTAGCAGCAGCGTCTTGCTTACTTTTCTCTTTAAATTTTTTTGGTGCACGGAGGAATTAGTGACTTTGTCAAAGAGAAAAACTATCATTAAATCGATTGATTCAACCAATTGATTTCAAGATTTTTTTAACTTAGTATTCTCCCGTCAATCTAGAGTTTTCTCCTTGTTCAGAACTCCCCAATAGGCCTCTAAATTTAACTTGCATAAGAAAGTAAGAGTGTGATGTCAAAAGTGGAACAATTATCACCTGAGAGCTTAAGTGAAATGCAGACCAACTAATGGTTTCCAAATCGTTAGCACTTTCCGAAGACAAATCCTCAGATTATGATTTTTTACATCTAAATGAGAAAGAGGGAAAAGATGATAGAAGTCAAGGTGTGACTACTAAATGCTGTCTAAAATATTTACGTCTGGCAGCTAGAGGAAGGCTCCCGCGAACAGCCGTGAACAGCACGCTTTACGGGAACAAACAGCAAAGGGGTCTCTCTGTTCTGCTGGAGCAGGATCCAAATCAAAGCCAGCCCTGAAGCTGCCCTCGATAATAAAAATGACTCCTTCAATGTCTGCCGCCCATACTTTATGTAGGAAAGAGATAAAAGGACTGCAGCTGGGGAAGGGGGGATGGAGGGGGCACCGCCAATCCCTAGGGGGCAATCTCGACAGACCAATAAGCAGAGAGAGTGTCGCCATAGTGGAATCCACGTGAGCCAGGGGTCAGGTGGTCAGCCCAGCTGTGCCGTGTAGGCAAGGGGCTCCAAGCTGCTGTTCTACAGCGTTCTCATCTGCAGAGTCACAGTGATCTCCGCAGGCTTTTCCCGGGCTTCGTGTTACACAACTCAGGAAGTATAAAGGGGTCTGGCTTAGAGATGGGGTTTTACTGTCTGCGACCATTGTAGTGTCATTTTACCATCGCCAGCTTTACCGTCACTCACGTGACTGCCATGTCTGTCAGAGTAAAGATGCTCTTTGCGCAGGTGATGTGGGATGGCATGGGGGAGATACAGGTGAGCACCTCTGTGTGTGCATGAGTGCGTGCGTGCGTGTGTGTGTGTGTGTGTGTGTGTATACCCAAGAACAACCTCCTTTGTTCCTTAAGCACCTGGTAGTTTCTGAGACAAGGTCTCTATCTAGCCCAGGACATCAACAAATAACTTTCTGGTTTCCATCCTGCCATTGCTGGGATCACAATCATGTACCACCATGTCTGGCTTTTTGCATGTGTTCTAGAGATGAAACTCAGGTTCTCATACTTACAAGGCAATCATTTTACCAGCTGAGCCTGCTACACAGCCTAAGAAGAAGAGACCTGTAGTAAGACGGACTGGGGGAGTGGGAAACGAGTCTCCAGGTCTCAATTATTCCAGGCTATGAACACACTTGTAGGTCCCTCTTGAATTTTTGATTTAATGGAAGTTGATTGCTGTCTACTTCATCACAGAAATTAGTGTATGCACAGGGTTTGGGGCATGCATTGTGCTGGGGTACTGTTCTCCATAACCGAGTAACTTAAATGCAACCCTACCAGGATTAATGGTGTAGACAAGCAAACAGTGGATGAGATAATACTGTACTACATAGAAGGACAAAGCTGTATCTTCCATGGATTCCGTAACATGGAGAGGAGATATTTTCCCAAGAAAGAAGGCCGCTGTCTTCAGAGACCAGGATGAGTCGTGCTCCCGCAGTACCTGACCTTCCTGAGGTTGCTGGTCCCATCTCAAGCAGTCCTTGAGATTCCTTTGTGGCAGTCAGTGTCAAAGTGATATTCTATGGCAGTCTAACCAGGCAACTGGGATTGACTTTTTTTAAAAATTTATGGCTATTTTTCTTTTCACATAAAAATTTTAAGTAATAATATTACTTTTAGTTAAAAAAAAAGAAGCAGGAAGAAAAGGACAGGATTAATCCAGACAACCTTGCACGGATGACATATTAAAAACATATTGGCTGAGAAGCTACCATTAAAAAGAGCTGGCATAGTAGCTCAATGCATTAGTGGGCTAGTCTTTTGATTCCACTATAATTATAGGAAGAAAGCATCAATCCCTGCAGTGGGGAGCATTTAAAATTACAGCTGAGGTAGTAAATTACTGGTCCTCAATGTCCTCGTCAGACAGATTGCTTTCATTTCATGAAGAGGGACACAGTGCTGTGTCAGACCCAGCTTCCCCTGGCGAGCTTAATGTGTTCTATTTAAAAGCACAAGATGGAATAAAGGAAGTAGTAGGGGATTTTACAATTTGCCAGCATAAACATTTATTTTTATTTTCCCAGAGCATGGAGTGCCAGAGTTACACTGGGAATGTTTTACATTACTCATGTTGAGGGGTGTGCGTACGTGTGTGTGTGTGTGTGTGTGTGTGTGTGTCCGCGCGTGCGTGCGCAAGAGTGTGCTTTCTATGCCTCTGGGAATAAAACTGACCAGTTAATAGCCAGCGTTTTGCTGGTTTTGCTGGACACAGTTACAGCAGTGAATTAAATTCTCACACAGCGGTGGCACAGTGCCTTTTGTACTTGTCACTTTTGGCCTGTCCCTAAGCTTCCATTTTGCTCCAATGCCAGCAATTGAAGCATTGGGGATTTAATATGTCAACACAGCCCAAACAAAACCACAGTTGGAACTAGTATCCGATTTGCTTTCCAACCTTGGTCTCATTTCCAAGGAACCAGGGAAAGAAGGCAAGGGAAGGTATTTCCCGTGAAACTGTGCAGAACCTTAATTAGTTCTTGAAAACCAACAGGACCTTTCCCCCCTTTGGGTTTGGTCCAACAGATAGTTTGCTTTGAAGATCTGACAGAAGCTTGAAGAAACAGTGAGGATTTTATACACATGTTCTCGCTGGATACTGAGTATCTCTCGGCCAGTAACTGAGAGCTAAAGTGATAAGCACTTACGGTGTTAAAGACAGATACCGACAAAGTGGCTGCTTTGTGAGAAGCCAAAGTACTGTAACTTTATACGGTAGATATAAACCAGGAAGTCTCTCTCCTGGTTTATGAGAATCCATCAAAGTGCTGCAGGGAAAAGTAGAAAGATTGAGAACATGAAGTAAATAGGTTTGAAACTAAAAGAGAGAGAGAGAGAGAGAGAGAGAGAGAGAGAGAGAGAGAGAGAGAGAGAGAGAGAAAAAAATAAGAGTCATCTAGTCAAGACCCATTCTTCAAAAAGTGTAAACTGAAACTTTCTTCAGAATGGCATAAAACACATCTTCAGAATTTCATGTTTAGACTTTTAAATTGTCCTTCCATGATGTAGGAATTCCTACCCTACTGCCTTTAAGTTACCTGCCCACTTGGGCATGGCCTCTTATACTATTTATGCTGATGTTAAAGCACACATCTGGTCTCTTTTCGGGCTGTGGGATGTGGTTATTGTTCTCCGTTCCAGCAGAGGACTGTGATTTGTGAGTCTACCCCTAAGTGAATAACCCTCTATTATTCTCAATTCTGAGCTACTGTGGGATTTCTTTTAAGCGTCCTTCTTCACTTCCAATATTCTGAGATCCACACTCCCATCTGTACTTAAATCTGCCTTTACTTGGGCTCAGTTTATTTTACACAGACCCAGGCAACCTCCAAAACTAATAAAAATTTGAAATTTTTCTACAATTTATTTCTTTTTTTTTTTTTTGGTAGCCCAATTGTGCAATTCTTAAGTTTGAATTTTGTAAATGGCAATACCCTGGCACGATGTCAAAAGGATGAACACAAGATATAAGTCCTCCCCAGAAAAAAAACTAGACTTTTGTTGTAGGACTTCCCTGGATACAATACCAGAAGACCAAGTAAGTCTGAAACTGGGAACTTCAACCATCATAATAGAGACTTGAAGAGAACATAGGCAAACACCCAGCATGGTGGTGCATAACTGTCAGACTAGCACTCTAAAGGCTGATGCAGGAGGATCACTGAGTTTGAAACTAACCTGAGCTACATACCTCTATTTCAAAAGCATGTTTGCAATGTGTTATCATTATGTGTTTTGACCATGAATGTATCTCAGTGATAGAATATTTGCCTAGCATGTGCTAGCCCTTGGCTTCTATCTTCAGTATTTTTTTTAATCCTTAGCAAATTGACCACTCCTTCTGTAGTAAGGAAGGCTGCTAGTTAGTTCCTAGCTGCTTAGCCCCTAAATAATCACACAGAAACTGTATTAATTAAATCACTGCGTGGCCCATTAGCTCTAGCTTCTTATTGGCTATCACATCTTAATTTAACCCATTTCCATTAATCCGTATATCAGCATATCTGTCTCCAGTGGCGGCTCCATTGCTTCTCTTTGACTCTGCCCTTCTTTTTCCCAGAATTCATCTTAGTTT
This sequence comes from Alexandromys fortis, assembly GCF_014885135.2. Classification (NCBI taxonomy): domain Eukaryota; kingdom Metazoa; phylum Chordata; class Mammalia; order Rodentia; family Cricetidae; genus Alexandromys; species Alexandromys fortis. The sequence continues at coordinate 27,305,882 of NW_026067924.1, read as the reverse complement.
TCCCTGCCTAGCTCTGTCCCCATATAGCTCTGCTATAGGACCAAAGAAGTTCCTTTATTAACCAATGGTAACCACAGCATACAGAGGGGAATCTTACATCATCCTTCCACATGCTCAGAGTGGCTATTCCATTAATAATAGGATAATTGGATAGTTCAGTCTAACCAGCAATATATAACTGCATCTTGCCTCCTCCCTGGGAGTTCCAAGATATAGTTACCATGTGTAAGGTAATTTCGAAGGACTTAGACAAACTTAGAGAACAGTATGAGCAAATGAATTTAAGAGAAACATATAAATGACAATAATGTGAAAATGTCAAGACTACCACACTGTAGGCCACCCAGCATTTCCCTAGCCTATGTGAGACCTGGAGGAAGAAGATCCATCTAAAATGTCTGTATTCATTCACCAGAGGATGCAAACAGTATCCTGTCTCTGAATGGCAGCTTCCTCTGCGGTTCAAAAAAAATTTTTTTTAAAAATAAGAACGGGTATGGGGATCTACAAATGTCATGACATAAAGTCAGAGGTCAACCAAAGGACCTGACTAAGGACATGAATGATAGCAGCCAGGAAACTGTAGCTAGTATGCCCCTGTACTTAAAGTAGGTTCTTAATACAACTTAGATACAGGACTTGTGGTAAGAGCCCATAATCCCAGTAACCCAGGAGGCCAAAAGAAGATCGCTAGTTAAATGCCTGCCCAGGCAGCAAAACAGGCTCCAGAGCAGCCTAGTCACTTTACAAGACCCCACACACAGAGCAGAAAGGGAGCTGGAGTGAGCACGCAGTGGGGAAACACTGAGCTGACACAGGCAACTGGCTTAGGGTCAATCCCCAATACCGTAAAAGGTTGTTTTTAAAAAATAATAGAAATGAGAGGATTTGTGCTTTTGTCAAAATCCACTCCTACTCTGTCCACTCACATGCTACCACCTGAGCCCCAAGTCAGTGTTGGCTCAAGTTCTACAAAGTTCTGAATTAATCCCTCTGTGTCCCCTGATCCCAACCACAAGAAGGCTAGATTTCCCAAGACCAAGAAAAGGCCATCGTCTGTCTTCCCAAAATCAACTGAGTGTTCATAAAATGAAATTGCCATCACCTCAGTGATATGATTCAGACCCTTGCTGGTGGGCAAAAATGGTGTAGCAGAGATCAAACAAAATCCCAGAGGAGAGAACTGGCTCCCCAGTCAAACAGGACAGGATCTACCAGTGAACATAACTCCCAGCACCCCTAGACTGGGGAAGACGCCAGGGTGCATTTAGTAAACCTGGCTCACTCCTGCATGTGGGAAACAGTGTCAGAGCACTTCCTCAGGCTGAGATGAACAACTGGGACAGCGGTTTCTTTACGTAGGCAGGTACCTGAGCACAGGAAGCACACACGACTCTGAAGATCAGTTTGCCTTCTCAGCCAGGCAGTAAGCAAGATGTTTTTATGTCATCTACCAAATTTCATCCCAAACTTGAATCCCTTAAAAATCTGATCCCTCACACTTGAGGAAAGTAAGGCAAAATAAAAGAAAGTTACCTGGATTCATGTCCTTCAGAGTTGGGCTTCCTCATGCGGGGCTACAGGGAATATTGACAGTGGAGAAGGGTCCCACGTCTCCGAAAGAACCAGATGCTTTCTCTTGCTGTGCCATCTCATTGGGTTCAAGACCCTAACTTGCTTTGCTCACAGGAGACCAGAGAAGGCTGAGGGCAGCCTTTTCTCCCTCAAGCTAGCAGGCCTCCCTGTGGAGATGTGTGTATCAGGCATTGCTGCTCACGCTGGCTGCCTGCCAGAAAGGCCCCAAAGTTCACCTCTGAGGAAAGATGACTTTAAATTGGAAAAGAATGTTTGAATGTCATTTTCTTCTTCACGTTCCCCAGGAGGCTTTAACAAACCTGAGGTAGACAGGAAATTCTCTCCTTAAACACTACCAGTGGGGAAAAGACCCATAATTGACCATTAAAGGAATGTTAGCACATGCTAAGTAAACAGGAAATCTGATTCTAAGAGGCTGGAGAGAAGACTACACCCCACATTTGCCTACTGTGTGTGCTCAGTTCGGGATTACCTCAGCTTGTTCACTGTGCAGCAGCCCTAATATAAGCATCTACCCACTCCACACAGTTTTTGAGGGGCTCAGTGGAACCAGTCATTGCAAAAAAGCTCATATCACTAACCTACACAGACAGCATTATCATGACTGCTTTTTTCACAGGACAAGAGGCAACCTTGGGAAAGGCCTTGCTAGAAGGTCAGAGAACCAGTTCTCGTACTGTGAGCATGCATGCCATTTCTGGGTTAGTGTCAGAACAAGTGATATTAAACCTGCTGAGACTTCCGTCTGTGCCACTAACCCCAACACAAAAATGTCCCTCAACTAAGTCACACACTAAACAGTTCTTAATTTTTTCAACTTATTTTATTTTTGTTTATTTATTTATTCATTCATTCATTCATTCGTGGGGTTTTTTTTGAGACAGGGTTTCTCTGTGACTGTCTGGAACACACTATGTAGATCAGGCTAAATTCGAACTCACAGAGATCCACCTGCCTCTGTCTGCCAAGTGCTAGGATCAACTTATCTTAAAATTAATTTTCTTTTTGTGGTGCTCAGAATTGAACCCAGGGCCTCATGCTTGGTAGACAAGCACTGTAACACTGAGCTAAATACCCAGACCTAATAAATGTTTCTATAGATCATCATCTATGAGCCATACTGAGTTGGGAATGCTACAGAGATGAGTTGTGGAAGGTTCTTCTTAGGCAAGGTGGGTACACACAGGAAGGAGTCTACATGTGTGAGGTGAGCTGGAGGAAAGATATCCAGCAAATGCCATGGTGGCCAGACAGGATCCTGGTATTGTATCCCAGAGGTCAGAAACTTGATATTCTCTCCATGGTCATATCTACGAATGACCCTGCTTTGCAACAGTAGGCAGAGATAACATCCATGATTCATGAACTGCCAAGACTCCACTAACTCCCAGTCATGGCATTTCTCTCTCTTCATAGAGCTTACTGCTGTCCTGCCTGGTTTCTGTCCTCCCACTAGGCCCCACAGCCATTTAACCCCAAAGAAATCACACAGAGATCTATATTAATTATAATCTAATTGGCCCATTAGCTCCAGCTTCTTATTAACTCTTATAACTTATATTAACCCATTATTCTTATCTATGTTAGCCACATGGCTCAGTACCTTTTTCAGCGAGGAAATCACATCCTGCTTCTTCAGTGGATGGGCCAGGACTGGGGAGGAATGGGCTTCCTCCTTCCCAGAATTCTCCTATTCTCATTGACCCGCCTCTACTTCCTGTCTGGTTGTCCCACCTATACTTCCTGCCTGGAATGATTCATTTTGCTCAAGACACAATCAGCAGGCAAGGGACTAAGAGTGAACCTGGCACCTTTTTTCCAGATCCAGTTACAAAGTATTAGTTTTTCTCCTTGTTGTGCCAGGCCATCTGACAGAAACTACACAGGAAGCAAGAATTTACGACTCCTGTTTCACAGCATTATAGTCCTTCACAGTGGAGAGAAACGGCAACTGGGCCAGCTGGAATAGCTAGATCTGCAGGAGCCTTGGACCGTCTCTGAGCTGGTCAGATAGCCGAGAACACTCTGAGAGTAACTGGGCTGCTCTAGAACTCGAAAGCTCCATCTCTATGGCCCCATGCCCAAAGGGTCCACAATCTCTAACAGCAATACCTGGAAGCCAAGTATTCAAACACACATGAGCCTTTGGGGGCATCTTTTATTTCAAACAATAATAAGCGGCGTGTGTATTGTCACCATTACTTCTCCCCTTAAGCTTCAGTTGATGGGGTTTCCACAGGAACCAATGACAATGAGAAAGCAGAGACCTGAAGGTAGAGACAGATGGGCTTTAGGTGAAGGCAGAAGCAGTTATCTCATAGAAGGGTAGGGTGGACACCCACATAGGTAGCCTCAAAGAGGACAATAGTTATGGCACAAAAGGCCAGAGAGAGAATATGAAAGCATACCTTATTTATTCATCTTTGAGAAATAGAAACCTGATAGCAAAATAATCATTAAAACAACATAGACACAATCTCTGGTGTTGTCTGGGGTGATGGGGGATTTGAAACTTGTTCTGCTGCTTCATTAGGACATTCATTTAAGGTCTATCGGGGCCAGGAAAGGCAAGAGAAATCGGTATTGTTAGAGAATCTCTCTTGGAAATAAACTTTTTCTGATTGGGGCAAGTTTCTTTTTTAAAAAAAAAAAGTCTATGTGGAAAAAGAATTAGATAAATTGCCCTTGAAATTTCTCTATTCTCATTTGGTAAGAAATAAATCATCCACCTCGATGATAAAAGGATTATGAGTCGGACGCTCATTTCCTCGACCCTGGGAAGAACTATAATTGCAATGACCATATTTTCTGAACCAAGCATCAGGACCGCAGCCTTGACAAGTACACGTGTACTTGTAAAGACAATAGGACAGGTTATCCGAAATGGAAAATGACCTACAGGAGCTAGCGTGACCAGGAGCAATGATAACACAGAAGTAAATTAGTTTTGAGGCATTTTTCATGATGTCATTGGTGTAACAGTTCTCTGTCAAGGTCTGAATTATAAAACTGTGACTGAAATTATTCCCCCACTTCCCAGCCAGGACATACAGCAGGCGTGGATTTTTAAAGAATTTAATTCAATTGAGTCAAACTATCCACTTCTCTCATCTTAGTAAAGATGAACAAAAACAACAGAATATATACTGTCTAAATTAGCATTTAAATACGGCCATAAAAATCTGTCAGCATATTTACACAGAATTGCTTTTTTTTTTTCACCATATTTGGTCTGGTGAGTATTTGGTCTATCCTACTTTAAGCAAACGGAATACAAAATTTTAAATGTACATTAGGGGACAATTATGTGTATTGCTGGATGGCACCTCATTGTTGTGTCCTTTCAGATGAGACCAGTTCCAGTTAGTTAAGAACTAATAGGTTCTAAGATAATAGAGTGAAAGGCAGGCAGAAAAGTGAGGAAGTCAGGATCTATACACCAATTAAAGAACTAAACCAAAGATGACGGACTAGTAAAGTTGGGATGTCAGTTGATGAGAAACTAACTTGAATGTTCAGTAAGACCTGAGAGGAACATGCTGCCAGAAACACTAAGCACAGAGTTCTTACTTGGGTAAGTATATCAGAAATAAGTCCTTTAAAAATACGTCTCTGGAAAGCTGACCTTGCAAGGCCTTGCAGTCTCCAGAGGTAAGCAGAAAGAGTTTTTTAAAAGGCATAACTGTTGCTCAGAAGATCACAATGACTGTACCACTGTCACAATACTGCCTGCTTGAAAGGAAGTAAGGAAGAAATGAGGGAAGGAAGGAAGGAAGGAAGGAAGGAAGGGAGGGAGGGAGGGAGGGAGGGAGGGAGGGAGGGAGGGAGGAAGGAAGGAAGGAAAGAAAGAAAGAAGGAAAGAAGGAAGGAAAGAAGGAAAAGGTTGGGGAGATACCTCCGTCAAGAAAATGCTTGTCACATAAGCGTGAGGACTTGGGCTTGAGTTTGCTCCTCCGAATCCATGTAAAAGTCGCACAAGGTGGCATTCACTTGCCAGTGCTGAGGCAGAAACAGGTTGATCTCTGAGGCTTGATGACTAGCTAGCTTAGTCAAATTAGTGCAATTAAGCCAGTGAGAGTCCCTGTCTCAAAACACAAGGTTTACAGCTATACATACACACACACACACACACACACAAAAGGACAACTGACAAAAATCTAGGAGTAGACTCCATTCACCAAAATCTTCTTGGACTGTATTAGTCAAGTAAGGATGATGTAACAAAACACTAGATTAAGCATCTTAAATGACAGATGTTTGTGTCACACTTTTCTGCAGACTAGAATTCTGTAATCAATGTATTGGAATATAATTGGGTCCTCTTGGGGCTTTTCTTGGTTGGTAGATAACATTGCTTTTTCAGTGACTTGAAAGCACTTTCAGTCTTGAATATTTTTACTGTCTGTCCCTGAAAATGTCCTTTTCTTCTGAAATGACCTGTCATATTTGATTAGGAAGTGCACAGATGACTGAATATTAATTTAATCCTCTTATGCAGAACCTACTTCCAAATTCAGTCACATTCTAAGTTACTTCGAGTTAGGGATTCAACACATGTTTTGGGGAAGGACACTCAAGTCAACCCATATGCTGGGGTAAAACCAGGCCTTATATAATTGTAAGATATGGATAACTGAACTTCAGGAGGATTGGGCACCTATAATGACAGGCAACAAAGCAAGAAACTAAAAAGGTCAGTGAAGACGGTGGTTTCCTAGGATTAGAAGGCTTCATGTTAGAAATAGCAAAGAGTTATCAAAATAGAAGCTGTAGAAGGTCCATCCATTAACGATGGCCTCCCCCTCATTGCAGCAGAGCACATCTTGGGGCAGTGGGCAAAGATGGAGCCACTATAGGGCCTTGAATGGGAGTCTGACTCAAACTCTTGGTGCCCAAAAAGAATGGAAAACAAAGAAGCTTACGTTTATAGAAGATACATGATCACTAAGTTACACAAGAGATGAATTTATCCGAGACCCAAGAAGCTTATTTTCTAGTAGGACTTTATTTACATTTAAAATGAGGGGGCTGCTGTGCAGATGGGGAGTCCCAGGAAATCTGAATGGACATATCTGCTGCTCTTGCACTGGATTCAAGACAGAGGTACCCAGAAGGCTGTGGGATGCCTTTTATATGTGGCTTTAATGAGGTGTCTCCCACTTCATACATGGAACAAACCTTTCAAGGAGCAGAATCAGAAAAGAGAATAGTCTGAACATCAGCTGGAGGCTAGGATTGCTCATGTCAGTCATCCCCAAATCCTTCCAGAATTGAACTTGTGAGGGCATGCTGCCTCTGCTATATTGCCTTTTGCACAATTTCATTAGTCTGTGTGGTCTTTAATGGTTTTTTATTTATCTGCCTAGAAAATTGTTTTCCAAAAATGTTTTATAGTAGTTTTCATTGACTTTATTCAGTCCAGATGTGTTGTTTAGTAGGAAGATCTGTCCCAGGAGATCATGAAGTGTAATCTCTTCCCAATAAAAAGAATTGATCTTTTCTCAGGCAGTCCAAAGATCTCAATATTTCATCTTATCCTAAATAAAAGGTTAAATAAATGCATGTTTAGGGGTGGGAGGAGGCAAGAAAAGGCCATTCGTGACCTTGGTGACCTTCTCACCAATGCTCTAGATTCTGAATTCATCCTGGTGACTGACAGTGCCAACTGTCAACTCCCTCAGAAAGATAATCAAATGGTCTGCCTGTGGACGGTTGAGGTTATTAGGCTTCTCAAAGCAGGGAGAAAGAAGTGTTCACTTGGTAGAGCCTTAGGAGTCCCAGAGTGGATGGTCTAGGGCTATTTATAAGATTTGAAGTCTGGGATGGTAGACATTAAGGCAGGTCTTGAGGGTAGAGAACTTTCGTGATCCTTGAGATTCTTAGGCACAGCTGTGGTCTGGAAATGAGTCCCCTCAACAAGCTGCCCTTGTGGATAAGTAAGCAATTTAGCTGCTCCATGGGCTTATCTTGCAGGTCCAGATATTTTTTGGAGAAAGTAGTGAGCTTAATATGATCCTGGTATTGTTTAAACCCAGGAAAAGAAATTACATTGGTTCCCATTCTTACTGAAAGATAAGACCTGGAAACTTTTCTAAGCTTTCTCGTTAGCCAAGGCCAGTGGTGGAATTAGATAAGATTGCGGATATCACTGATGAGGAATCTTAGTTATAGATGGAAGGATCTCTTCTTTCAGCTCACTTGATCTGCCTGGAAAGCATGCAAATAATCACAACCAAATCATATATATTCTGAACATCATGTAAGCACTTTTAAACGACTCTTTTGCAATTGAGTTGGTCAATGTGTGAAATAGAACATGAACATTTAAGTAAGATGACTTATTTGCTTATGATGATGTCATCTTGTTTCTATTCACATAAGACACATTTGTACTATGATGAGAGAGGGCTCGGCCAGAGAAAGGTATTGTTTACATTCACCAAAACTGCTTTCATTTTAATAAATTCTTTTGCACAAAAATAAATCTGCAATCAGATGATTTAGAAATGGGTATGTATCCTTCCTCCCACCCCCACCCCATCCAGTAGAGTGGGAAATGAGAGTAAAATGAGAACAGATTGTATTAAAAAGAAATTTTTAATTTAAAAAACTGACCTAAAAAGCAAAAAAAAATCTCTGCTGATCTCAAATCAAGAGCTCAAGTCAATAATCAAAAAAAAAAATTCTTGAAAAAAGCAATCTCATCTTCTAAATAAAAAGAAATGGATAGATATCTACTAAAAAATTTGGGGAGTGATCATCGCAAATGGATTAATTCCTTCAGAATTTGCTGTAGTATTATTATAAAAATTGTGGAGAACTAACACTCTCCAGAGCAAAGCCTTTCTGATGTTTTTAGGCACTGTGTACATCATATAAACTTTTCGGGGAAAATGAAATGGTAGCTTCCCAAACTCAGACGAAGCACTGCTTAAAGTTTAACTTTCCAAATGTTTGCTTTGAGTTATACGTTATGACTTAACTGTGGCCTCTGTTTTCTTTCTTAAAGCTTTTTTGTCTAATTTTTGCCTTCTTAGGTCTATCTGCTACACTAGTAATTCAACATTATCATCATCTGAATTATCTAGCATCCTAAGCTAATAAAACTATCTTTCCTAATTATGGTCTTCATCGTAATCATTATAGATTAACATTTTAAATTCAGACAGTGACTATTTTTAAATACATATCAAATGATTAAATTTTTTCCAGGTGGTGCTTGGTTTGCATCTGGCACAAGAACTGGGAACCATCTGTTTTGGGTTTTTTTTTTTTCCTAATAGCTGGCTACCTTCTCACCTGCAGCCCTTTCTCACCACCATCTGTTGGCTGCGTCGATGTGCAAGCAGGACTTAGAGTACCTATGCATGCACCACCCCTGTGAACACTTTATTGCTCAAGAACAATGTATGACACCTTTCTTGAATGGAAAAAAAAGGAGCCCTGAATCTATCTGTCCTCTGCTTTGTGAGCAAACTCACTCCATATGATCATGCTTACTCACAACTTTCTCTGGATACTCGTCCCATCTCAAACAAATGACAAGATCTGACCATGTGCTGTGCTTAAAAGACAAGAGGAAACTGTTCTTAGAGCCCATTATTTTCCCTGCCATTATTACCATTTGTTTTATTTGTCCGTGTGTGTGTGTGTGTGTGTGTGTGTGTGTGTGTGTGTGTGTGTGTGTCTTTTTGTCTGTATATATACGGGCATCAGATCCCCTAGAGTTGGAGTTACAGGTGGTTATAAATCACATGAACTAAGTGCTGGGAACTGAATTCAGAGCCTCTGAAAGAGCAATGCATGCTCTCTAATCAATGAGATATCTCTCCAACCCCTTTTCTTGGGTTTAGTTATTTTGACTGTCTTTTGTGATCAGTTGGAGGAATGCTTTACCTGGTGTTAATAGTAATAGTTCATCAAATACGTGCTTTACAAGTCTCTCCTGTGATTCAATTTTCATTTTGATTAGACTCAATTTTTTCTCTTTTTTCTATGCTTTTGGTATCTCAGCTAAGAAACCACTTTCTAATTCAATGCCATGCCGTGTTTATTATGTTTTCTTCTAAGACTATATTAATTGGAGGATCTTACATTGAGGGTTTGTTTCCATTTTCAAGTATGTTTTATATATGGCATTTGGTAAAAGTCAGAACTCATTCTTTCATATATAAGTATTGATCTTGTGCAGGCAACCAAAACTGCAGTGAGTTTATGAGTACAACAGGCCTGTTGTGTCCAAAAAGTATTCTCCCGTCCTCCAAACACATGACTATTACAATATTCCTGCCTCCTCTTTCACGTCATCACCTTTGGGGCTTACCACAGTCTCTTATTCTCCACACTGACTGGTTATGAGTCTCTGTGTTAACCACCATCTACTGCAGTAAGTACACTAATCTACAGGTATAGAGCTAAATATTTAGAAAGCATTTTGATTCTATGTCCATTTAGCAAATAACAGTATTGCATTCAACCCTACGGCATAAAACCTCCCTGGCCACAGGTTTATAATACCAGGTATGTGTTCTCTCCGGTGGAGCAATCTTAAATCCAATCAGAAGTCTATTGATTACCATCATAAGATTCATGATGCTGTAGCACCAATGGGCATATCTTGTCAGGCCAGTCATTATTGGAGGTCATAATGTTCACAGTCAGGTAAGATCGTTGATGACTTTTCAGGCAGCATAAATTACACAAAATTTTAGCTGTTTGACAGTGACGAAGACTTTGACTTTGATAAAGGCTGGTCTGCCTTCAGGCAAGGCATCAGACAATCACTACCCAGGGGATGGTGCTCAGCATTTTGGGCTTTGACCTTGGTTCTCCCCTTGTCTGTAACTCAAGTCCTCATATTCTGTGCTATTTTTCATACATTTGTCCATTACTTATTTTTTTCTTTTGTCATTTTTTAAATTATTTATTTATTTATTAAAGATATCTGCCTCCTCCCCACCACCGCCTCCCATTTCCCTTCCCCTCCCCCAATCAAGTCCCCCTCCCTCATCAGCTCTAAGAGCATTCAGGGTTCCCTGCCCTGTGGGAAGTCCAAGGACCTCCCACCTCCTTCCAGGTCTAGTAAGGTGAGCATCCAAACTGCCTAGGCTCCCACAAAGCCAGTACCTGCAGTAGGATCAAAACCCAGTGCCATTGTTCTTGACTTCTCAGCAGTCCTCATTGTCCGCTATGTTCAGCAAGTCCGGTTTTATCCCAGGCTTTTTCAGACCCAGGTCAGCTGGCCTTGGTGAGTTCCCAATAGAACATCCCCATTGTCTCATTGTGTGGGTGCACCCCTCGTGGTCCTGAGTTCCTTGTTCATGCTCTCTCTCCTTCTGCTCCTGATTTGGACCTTGGGGTTTCAGTCCGGTCCTCCAATGTGGGACTCTGTCTCTGTCTCCTTTCATTGCCTGATGAAGGTTAATATCCAGGAGGATGACTATATGTTTTTCTTTGGGTTCACCTTCTTATTTAGCTTCTCTAGGATCATGAATTATAGGCTCAATGTCCTTTATTTATGGCTATGAGTGAGTACATTCCATGTTCCTATTTTTGGGTCTGGCTTACCTCACTCAGGATAGTGTTTTCTATTTCCATCCATTTGCATGCAAAATTCGAGAAGTCATTGTTTTTTCTGCTGAGTAGTACTCTAATATGTATATATTCCATACTTTCTTCATCCATTTTTCCATTGAAGGGCATCTAAGTTGTTTCCAGGTTCTGGCTATTACAAACAATGCTGTTATGAACATAGTTGAGCATATATTTTTGTTGTATGATAGGGTATCTCTTGGGTATATTCCCAAGAGTAGTATTGCTGGGTCCAGGGGTAGGTTGATCCCGAATTTCCTGAGAAACTGCCACACTGCTTTCCAAAGTGGTTGCACAAATTTGCATTCCCACCAGCAATGGATGAGTGTACCCCGTACTCCATAACCTATCCAGCAAAGGCTATCATTGGTGTTTTTGATTTTAGCCATTACTTATTAAATAGCTGCGAGTCTATGTCATCTTTGACCAATGTAAAAACAAAAAAGAGTTATTCCTAGAAAAATCTGAGTAATATTTCTCTATCTCCATAAGTAAAGTGCCCCAAATTTCCCATCTTTCTGAGATGTAGAAGGAAAAGTACCCCAGATTGGGCATGTGTCCTCTTCAAATAAATTCATACCACACTCAGCTCTTTGTCCATCATTGCAGCTCCTTTCCTCATGAATGGGTGTTCTCTCCAGTAAGTTTAACCACTCTCCATCCCTCCATGTCCCTCCACATATAAACATGACCTTTTCATATATGTGCATTCCCTCCCTTTTAGGTGTGTTCCCTCTACAGACATATCGTTTCCCCTGTGGTTGTATGTTCTCTTCCTGTTCCTAGTCTTTGTGTTAACCTAGGTGTCTGATCCAAGTTGGTTCAGACTTAGAATCTTATATGATTCTATGAGTGGACTAATAAGACCTTTTTCTGTTAGAATAAAATACATGAAGCTAAGTACTTTCTAATGAAAAGATGTTAATTAATTCATAGTTCCAGTGGTTCAAAAGTGTGGCCCCTGCATCAGTTTGACTCTGGAGAGCACCTTTTAACAGAGGGCAATGAGAGCATAAGGAGGTGTATGAAGGGAGGACACAACACACACAAGAAGCTAAAACAAAGCTTATGCCCACAAGAAGAACAGTAATCCTATTTAATATCATACTCCAAAAATCCAGTGACCTTAAACTAGGGAGAGGGTCCAGGAATTAAGAGCACCAGCTGTTCTTCCAGAGGACCTAGGTTTGATTCCCAGCACTCACATGATGGCTCACAACTGTGCTACACACATTAATAGAAATGGGCCAAGCAGGGTTCAAAAGAATACAATTTGTGTCTTGTTATTTCGGGGAATAAGCTAGCCAGTCGGCCGGGAGCTGGGTGGCAGGAATGCAGCCCCGCAGCTCCTACCACAGGGTTCCCTGGAACTAGGCTTACTATCAGTTATAAGCTTCCTGGTGTGGATGCTAGAAACCAAACTAGGGTCCACTGCTTAAGTAGTATGGACGCCTACTTGCTTAGCCATCTCTTCGTTCCTGCATAAATATACTCCTTGAGTTCCCGTAAGCAGTCTCATGACAGCAGATAGAAAACACTATTAGCTTCCTTAACACTTACCAAGTCCCTGCACCCAGAAGCCTCCATCTGCAAACACTTTTAATGAATGAAATGTGGAAATGACTGAACAGCAAGCTAAAGATGTCAGGGGTTGTTATCCCCCACCTCTGGCAGTTGACTACAACTAGTGAAGAATGAGAGGTAGATAACAACTCAAATTTCTAGCCTGTGGGTTAGAACAACTCTAAGGTAAATTGTGTATCGTTTCCCAAAGCCCCAGGAACCACACTTCTGAATGGCCAGGTGTTACTTCTTCAGCACCTTTCCCTACTCCCGCCAATGCCTCCTATCACCACCTCCAAAAGGAGCTCCCTATATCCAGATTCCCATCTTGGAAATTTCTTTTAGGGAAAATAGAAAGAAAATAAGCCCATTCCTGTTTCTTTGGCTTTTCAATCACATCTACACGGTGAGAACCAGACATACTGAATTTAAAAAAAAAAAAAAAACTGTCCAAAGGTATAATGAGATATAACTTAACAAGACTGATAGGAATGTGAACACTGTGAGGTCAAAAGGAGGACGGTGGTGCCAAGTAACCCCCAAATGTGGGAGAAGTGGGGACAAAGGATGGATACTTGTGCAATGTCCAAGCATTCTAGATGCAGCCATAGCTGCTGAAGAGAGCAAGGTCACTGAGGCCACTGAAAGGAAAGCAGACAAACTCCCAGGCAATTACCTTTAAAAAATGATTGTATTCTTTCATATAAAGAATAATAATGAACAAAAATGGTTTATTCTAAAATAAATGAGTCTCTTATTCAGAACTGAGACCGTGCATAAAGAATTCCTTTGTCACAAAGACTGAGAGGGGCCCCATTCACCTGCTTATCAGACAACACGGGAAGCCCCCAGAAAAGCTCTGGACACAAAGGCAGAGTCCGTCTACTTTGGGGTGCCATGACAACGGGGAGCCTCTTGCATGGATGAAATCTCCCAGCAAGGTCAATGAGACGCAATTAGAATGCACGGGCTCCACAGCCACCTCCACATCCACGCCCTTGGCTAATTGAACTCACCCAGATGTTTTCTTTTCTACTCACTGAAGGGATGACATTATTGGAGGTTAATAGTTAAATGTTTATCTAAATTAGGTATCCATAAAGTTCTTAATTTAGCCATTGAGTGCCTAATAGAGATTAAATTGGACCTGGAGATACTATATTTCAATCTCGTGGGAATGACTTTGCATAAAACCGAGGGCTAGTGCACTAAGAAGTCTCTTCCTTTCACATAATAGAAAACCTTTAGTTCCTAATAATAAGGCCATCAGCCCCTTGGGAGTTACATAAAGTTTTATGTGAGCACTGTTAGGCTTATCCTGTGTGATTTCTCTTTGTATAGGGCTCTGATTTCTTTTGCAAGAATCTTTTGCATAAGATGTTCCTTGATCTGCTAGTATAGGGAACCACAAAAATTCAACAAGAGCCAATATAGGTCATAGGTGAAGTTTGGGGAAGAAATGGGCAAACAGGAAGGTGTACTGGATATGAGATATTTTAAGGAATTTTTCACTTTAAGAACAAATTTGCCCTGCATTAACCCAGTAGTTGAGGGAACCTGAGTATTATAGATTGATAAAGCAGGTCATTTGTATCTGGAGGAAACCTGGGCTACAAGAATGAAAAATCAGAAGTAAAAGAATCATGGCCAAAAGGAAACAATGAGTGAGTCATAGTATTAGAATGGAAAGTGATCATTGCTGATGATTGTGTGTGTGTGTGTGTGTGTGTGTGTGTGTGTGTGGTGTGCAGCTAATTGCCCCTGAAATAAAGCATTTGTAGAGAGAAATATAAATAAAAAGGAGATCACTTAAGGTTAAATATAATTTGTCATATCCAGAAAACAGAGGACTCAATATTATAAAGAGTCAAAATAATATACCCTCAAGCCCCAGTGTATTAATGCTTGCATGTCCTGATTTGGATCTGAAGCCTGTTTCTCACAGGGACTACTTCTTCAGCGTTTGTAAGAAACTAGACTGTGCATGTGCAATGTGATACAGTCATAAAGATAGTTTTATCTGTGGGGAAGAATCTGAAACCTAATTGAGATACCAGTAAGGGATGATAGCTAAAGAAGGTTCAGGTGAGAGAAGAACTTCTAAGTGATTGAAAGTTGGGCAGCTGGAAAATCCTGCACATCAATCTCCTAGACTCTATTTCCATGGATTATGAGTCCATCTTTCTCTTAGTACTCTGCAAATATTCTTTATGAGTGATTTACCTGTTCTTCCCCTGAGCCCAGATAGGTGAACTAAAACATCTCATGCAATTTATTTATGAAATGTGCACATCACCTTCCTTTTCTTGTTTGTTTTTGTATTGTTTTTCTGTCTGGTCTCCTTTTGCTTTTTTAAATGAAGCATAAAACTTCCCCATGAGGCTAATAATGGTACATGCTGAGCCCAGTGTGGCATAAAGTTCACCTGGATAGGAAGTCTAACTAATAGAAACAAACAGATCCTGCATTGTGTTTTGTTGTATTTCAGGTCATTTGGCAGAGTCAATCAGTTTCTATTAATTTTCAGAGCTCCAAGGATGATATGTACATTATCCTTGTAGGACATCATCCTTAGTAGGAAAATGGGCTTAAAATGTCCAACAGTAAGCTGGATCAGCATCTACTATCAGGCTCCCATGCAAAATAATAATAATAATAATAACAATAACAGTAATAATAAATCATCTAAGGTTGACAACTGGAAACTCAAGTGCCTGAAGCTTAATACATAAAATTAGCATGTCTTTCTGGTTTCCCGTCTTAAGGCAATCATTTAGATTAAGTCAGTTTGATATGTGGTACCACATTTCAAGAAGATATGATCAACTCTGTATGTGCAGCATGTGACAGCTGGTCCATTTCTCTCTAAAGGACAGGTGTTCTGGTGGACATCATCATGCCCACCCACTACTTTGGGTCCACGGGTCACTGATACTGACTATCAAAAAACTGACAAGCGCAGGTAGTGAATGTAAACTCTTCTTTGTTCAAAGAGAGGTACAAACCATCCAGCGGTAAATATGACGTTTCTTTGGCATCTCATTATTACAGCTTGAATGTGAACTGTCTCTCCCCAGTTTGTGTTAAGTACTCAGTCCCCAGAATGACACATTATTTTGAAGGCTGTGGAGTTTTCAGGAGTGGAGCCTGGATGGTGATAGTAGGTCACTAGGGGTGGGTCTTTGAAAGTTTGCCCCTGGTTATTATCTGCTTCCTCTACTGCTTGGCCTGTGCCACGTGAACAATCTTGACTACATAATTCCTGCTGCTCTGAGCCTCTCTTGCTCCCCTGCTTTGCCACCACGACATCTGGAATTGTTTTCAAAACGTGAGCCAAAATAAGCCCTTCCTCCTATTAGTTAATTCAGTCAGATATTTCACACACAGCAACATACGCATGTGTAGACAGAAGTTTCTGTTCTGCCAAGTCCTACGGGCATTAAGTTCCAAAGAAACACACAGAGGCTTATATTAATCATAAAATGCTTGACCTATTATCTCAGGCTTATTATCAACCAACTCTTATAACTTGTTAATCCATAACTCTTGTTTATGTTTAGCTAGCCATATAGCTTGGTCCCTTTTCTTGAGTAAGACATTCTCATCTTGCTTCCTCTGCTTCTAGATAATGAGTGCATCTCTGCCTTTTCTCTTCCCATAATTGTCCTAGCCTGGTTGCTTCAACTATACTCTCTGCTTGGTTACTGGCTAATAAGTGTTTTATTAAACCAATATGAGTGACAAATCTTTATAGTGTACAAGAGCATTATCCCACAGAATTTCCCTTTTTTTCTTCTCAAAACAAGACCATGAATCGAGTCTCCTTTGTTTAGCTTTTTTCTTGACCATTATCTATAACAACTTGTAACCAACACACTAAACAAAAACAAACATCCATAATCCATATTTTGGGAATGTAGGCATAATTTTCTAGGCTACTTATTGCTGATTGGGCGAGACATTGATAATCTTATCAGGACCCAAAGAAAATTTAGGATTAAGGTCAAATCCTGACTGGAATATTCTGAAAGTCTGGTTTATCTCAGCCAGCAGTCTTGAAGCTGTTCTGGATGTAGAACAGAGGAAACTACAACAGAGATGTTCTAAAACATTAAATCATTTGGGTCATCTGATTGGCTCTGTGAGAGCCTAGGCAGTTTGGATGCTCACCTTACTAGACCAGGGTGGAGGTGGGTGGTCCTTGGACTTCCCACAGGGCAGGGAACCCTGATTGCTCTTTGGGCTGACGAGGGAGGGGGACTTGATCAGGGGAGGGGGAGGGAAATGGGAGGTGGTGGGAAAGAGACAGAAATCTTTAATAAATAAATAAATTAAAAAATGTAAGTCAGATCAAAAAAATTTTTTTCAGAGGGTTTTCCTTGATCAAGCTATATTTTTTTTAGCCCAGAATGAATCCACAGCCTCTAATTTCCTGTGGAAACAAAAACAAAACCTCTTCTCCAAAGTAACTTATCTTTTGACTTAAATTTTGAAATAAAGGTATCTTCAAAATATATAGGTTGAATTAATCCAGCAGCACTTATCATCAAATGTCTTTTAGCAGAAGTTGCTCCTTCCTCAGCAGTCAAACAATTCAAAGACAACACAATAACATACAGTATCCAGAGTCTCTATGTATTTTTTATCTGTGTGGGTTTTATTTTTTTTTTACTCTTTTTAATTTTTGGTTTCTCCGAGAGGGTTTCTTTGTGTATCTTTGGTTGTCCTGGAACTCACTCTGTAAGCCAGATTTATACAGATATGACAGGATAAAGGGGTAGAATCTACTTTGAAAAGAAAAGGGAAGATATGGCTATGGTAAGATTAAAAAAATAGGTAGATTATTAAATCTACTTTTAGAAAGCAACTACTAGTTTTAAATGTTTTACATTGGATTGGACTTTTGCATATTGTATATAAATTTTGTATGTTGATACAAATCTGTGATTAATTTTTGTTAAAACAGACTGTACATATGTTTTCATTCTTGTTCAATGTATTATGCCTATACAGATCATTTAGCAATGTAATGCAAATTTCTAGTCCTTGAAAGTTATTATTACCAACTGTTTAGGATAATAAGGAAGTACAGGTTAGTAATTAGTCACCTATTGCAATCAAACTTGTAGTCACATTAGGTATATTTTCAAGGTCAAACAGAGATATATTTTAAAAAGACAGTTCATCTTCAAACACTTTAGAGATCTACAGAATATGGCATTTAATGTGTTTTAATAACATAGTTTCTTTTTTCTTTTTTATGACAATGAGACATATCTGCTCCTGGCAGCACAAACCTACTTCTGAGAAGAAGATGGGCATCAAAGAAACTCCACATGGAGTTTTTGTTTCTCCATGATAAAAGTATGCCACTGGGCAAGAAAGTGACCTTGCTTCAACTGCTGACAGTATGCTGTCCTAATGGGACAAGCAAGGACACAAAAGAGAGTGATTGTTCAACCTTGCCCACACAAGGCAGGCAGTCCTTTAAAAAAAAAAAAAAAACTCTGATTCATAGAAAAGTCTGTCAGATATTCTAGGCCTGTAGGCTTCAATTGGAGCAAACACATTATGTAGAGCCTTTGTTATTCCATCTAATCCATCTCAACTCTCTGAAATATACCTCCATTTTGCATGTTCTTCTTTCTTTAGATCTCTTAAGTTCTGCCATTTTAAAAGGTAGTTATTGGTTACAGGTTATTCAAATATGTACATTTTATTCAAAGCCAGTAATATCTGCATATATCCAGGTTGATCAGGATTGATGTTTAAATTTTGCAGTTCTTTATTCTATATATTAATGCCACTCACCAATCTGAGTTGCCAACAGTTATCTCTAGGCTACTTCTTCACTTAGGTAATTGTTTCTTTTACCACACAGGAGCTATTTATTTTTTTTTATTTTTTTTTATTGAGAAAAGGAAAAAAAAGTTTCCGCCTCCTCCCAGCCTCCCATTTTCC
>NW_026067924.1:27283187-27286271 GCF_014885135.2 Alexandromys fortis | reverse complement strand
CTAGAAACCAATTATGAGTGAATACATCCCATGTTCATCTTTTTGGGTCTGGGTTACCTCGCTCAGGATAGTGTTTTCTATTTCCATCCATTTGCATGCAAAATTCGAGAAGTCATTGTTTTTTACCGCAGCATAATACTCTAATGTGTATATATTCCACACTTTCTTCATCCATTCTTCCATTGAAGGGCATCTAGGTTGTTTCCAGGTTCTGGCTATTACAAATAATACTGCTATGAACATAGTTGAACAAATGCTTTTGTCATATGATAGGGCATCTTTTGGGTATATTCCCAAGAGTGGTATTGCTGGGTCCAGGGGTAGGTTGATCCCAAATTTCCTGAGAAACCAAAACACTGATTTCCAAAGTGGTTGCACAAGATTGCATTCCCACCAGCAACACAGGAGCTATTTAATTGCATGTAACCGTCTGACAGTTTTTAGGGATATTATCTGTGCTATTAATTTTTGGTGCATAGATCTTTCATCTCCTCAGGTTTGTTTCTAGTTTATTTCTTAGCAAGTTTGTTATTAGGATAAGGCTACGGTAATGGATTTTGTCTATGGGCTTTGTATTCTGCTTGTTTACTTAAAAACTTAGATCTTAGAGTTTTTTGGTAAGGTGTTTAGTTTCTTACATAGACAATCATATCAACCGAAATTGGAGGAAACTTGTCTTCTCTGTTTCCTGTTCATAGACCTTAATCTTTCTCTGGTCTTATTTTTCTAGCCAAATATCAAGAATTATATTTAATAAGGATTAAGAGAGCAAGCACCCTGTTTCATTGCAGATTTAAAAAGAGATGCTTTTTTGTTTCACCTCACTTGATGTAATGTTAGCTATGGAATTCTCACAGGTAACCTTTATTATAGTGAGATGCATTCCTCCTAGTCACACTTTCTTTAGGAGAGATGTTTATACTTTTAATGAAGTCAGATTATTACATTTCTTTTATTTTGCCATTTTGATTCTCTCTTAAGCATCATAGACTCTATTAAATTTCATATAGCTTTCATTTCAAATGTATGTCTTCTACCCACCTGTACTTGGTTTTTGTATTTATAAGAAAGAAAAGGTACAATTCTATTTCTCCACATTGATAACTGGTCTTCCAGAATTTTTAAACAATTGATATTTCCCTCAAAATTATAATGAATTTTTATTCGTTTATTTTATATTACAATTTGTTTATCTATTCATTCTTTTCTCTACCACTTTACTCTCTTTTGATGTATAAATGTGTTTTAAATTCAGATTACACAACATAATATTAGAATCACTCATAACCTTAGCTCTGTCTGCTTCTGCATGTTTTCCACAAATCCATTTCACATCTGCCATGTTTGTGCCATCCTCCAAGCTTTAGCTTCAGTGTATCCACTTCCATTTCATTTGTTCCTTTCAGGCGTTTCCCAAGGAACGTGTTCAGAAACCAGTTATGTATCAATAGGGAACTTGGACAAACAGTTCTCATGCAGCTTCTTAGATTAATGTAATATCTTCACTTCCCGCATACTGAAACTACAAGTCTTGATTATGCAAGGCAGGTGCACAGCATGTATTCCATTGCCTTGCAAAAACATCCTCTCTGACTGGGGCATAGAAATGGAATCATATGGTCTATCCTTTATCCTCTTAAATCATTTCCAGATTCATATGAAATTCATAAAGAAGGCTAACTTTGGTTAAGTTGTAGAACCTCACAACACTTTCTGTGCAGATATGTAGCGTAAGTTCTGATGCCTTCCGTGTATCCTTGTCCTTTCTGCTTTCAGGAAAACTGGAAACAACATAAGAAGAGAGACTTGAGATTCTTTCTTGTTGCTAAACACTTAACAAAGCACTTTCCTCGAAACTCCAGAATTCTGTGAAATCAAAAGTTCCATGCCTTATGTCACAGTTGCCTTCACTTTACGAACATGGAAAACTCACTCAAGTATGAGCCTCTGTGAACCTCCTCATAGATATTTTCATACAACTTCCTAGCAAATTTCCCATGTGTGTTCCTAATATCTATATTATGCACATTAGTCACTGTGGAGAGTATGATGGTTATTCCCCCTTAACACTTAAAAAACAAAACACCAAATTTAACATATATATTTTCAATGTTCTTCTTTTCCTTAAATCACAATTAAATTAAGAATAAAAGAGAATATTTGAAAAATTGCATAGATTGAAACCTTCTGAGACAATTAATACCTGGAATTGTTTTTTGTTTTCTGGGAAAAAAGAATCCAGTTGTTGTGTTTTCCATCAGCTTAGCAATTGCACCTGAACCCACTGACATTTTAAATACTTTCTGTGGCCTGGTTGGACTTCTGGTTTGCTAGGCCCAGCTCTGACAAATGTAGTTTTAATTAAGTAGCTATTGTTTAGCTGTTGTTCTATTTACCAATAAAGACTCAGGAATCAGATGTTAGAATGAAAATTAGTTAGCTCAGAGAAGTTGAGAAGCAAACAGCTAACCTTCCTTTTTAGCTGGAGACCCAGCAAGAAAGTGTCTCTCCAGCCATCCCAAAACAAAAATACCAAAAATCTCCAAGTCCCTCCA
This sequence comes from Alexandromys fortis, assembly GCF_014885135.2. Classification (NCBI taxonomy): domain Eukaryota; kingdom Metazoa; phylum Chordata; class Mammalia; order Rodentia; family Cricetidae; genus Alexandromys; species Alexandromys fortis. The sequence continues at coordinate 27,283,716 of NW_026067924.1, read as the reverse complement.
TTCTTTGAATGTGTCTCTCTATCCATCTCCCTGACATCCCTCCTCTCTCTCTCTCTCTCTCTCTCTCTCTCTCTCTCTCTCTCTCTCTCTCTCCCCCCTGCCTACTCCCTCTCAACCACACACACATTCACCTGTAGGCACAGATGATAATTTTATTGACATAATCTTGGGTTACACAGTGTGATCAAATATTCCATAACATTCAATTTTATTTTCCTATATTGATCATTTTTTTCATAACTTAATTAAGAATCAATATTTTCCTCAAAATTATAATAGACTACTATGCTAAGTATGAGCCAGAACTTTCAAGAGTAAGAATGAATACAAATAATATTGAACAAGTACATAAGAAAACAAATAACCAAACCCACCATGAATCAAACTGTAGCAAATGATCTCACACATAATCTCCCCCCCCCTTAAAAATTAAATGGCCAGCCGGGCGGTGGTGGCACACGCCTTTAATCCCAGCACTTGGGAGGCAGAGGCAGGCGGATCTCTGTGAGTTCGAGACCAGCCTGGTCTA